>NW_016690217.1:6206847-6214305 GCF_001604755.1 Lepidothrix coronata
TCAGCACTGGAGGGAGGGAGGGGCCCGACTGCTCATCAGAGGTATCATGCATAGTCAAAAGCCTGCAAGCTCAGCTCAGTACATCACACCTTCAGCACTGGAGGGAGGGAGGGGCCCGACTGCTCATCAGAGGTATCATGCAGGTCAAAAGCCTGCAAAAGTCTCCTAGAATGCATAAATCATTAACCATTTCAGTCTCTGACACTTGTTCATTAAAAAACCAAACCAAACCAAAACAAAACAACAAGAATTATGGGTTTCAAGGCATGCTGTAATTAGTAGCCTTTCAGTCTAAAGGAATAGCTCCTTGCGGTAATAAATTCAGGAACTGCTGCTTTCAATCTGCCCTTTTCACAGTCAAGAGACACAGAGATGGCACAAGCCCAAGGCAAAACATGACATATGACCTTTTACATATTGGTGTGTATCACAGTGGAGCATTCCTGGATTTCTCTAATCATTTCCTTCCTTTTCCCTATTCCAGATACTGCCAGAATATCCTCCCTGGTATGTCAGATCCTTTGTGAGCTCCAGAAAATATGCTGCCTTAATGAGAAAGGGTCCTGAGAGGATTATGAATTGGGCTATAGAGTTTCATAGGCAATAAAGTACCTATGATCTTTTTTCCACCAGTCATCTCCAGATTTTCCTGACACTCTGAAATTTTTCCTAAAAAATTCTTAAGAGGTATTATGAAGTTTATTAAAAATACAAGAAAGGACAAATTACAACAGAATATTAAGGGAAACAGAAAGTTAATATACACTAAGTCTTCATCTGAAATTCATTCACCGGTGCAGGCACGCTGCATCATTGCCTTTCTACCACCTGCATTATGGATGATTCTTTTCTGTGGTGCAGACTCTGAGAGAGGGTTGATTCACTCCTTTTAAATTAATCTGACTAGGGGAAAAAAGACAACCAGAAGCTATAAAACAGTATTTTCCTTCTTTTCTTAAATTATTTAATTTCCGAAAGAAAAAAAACCAACCATGCAGCAATCAAACAAGATCTCAGCAATCCATTAAACACCATTAGTCTTTCATCTTCCTAGCCAGTCTTGAATCATAGCATCGGAGGAAGTGAAAATAAAAACAACCAGATTCTCTCACCACCTACCACGGAATTATTTCCCACATAGCGCCTTGTAATACTTTTTTTTTTCCAGTTTAACATTGACTACATAATGTAAAGGGGCTTTCACCACTTCTTTGAGACAATTACTGAATCATTAGAAAAATATCTCCTCTAGGAATTTTTCTTGATCTCCATCTAATTCCAGTGGTTTCATTGCACTGTTTCTGATTTTGTTTTCTCATGTAATCCTCCCCAATGGCAATCATTGTTTCTTATCACAGCTCTTCATATGATAACAGTTGGTTTAAAATTTGACTACTACTACGATGCCTGGTTTACTTACTTCTTCAAAAAGTGAGTGATAATGTGGTAATTTTCCAAGTTCCATAATGAAAAATTGGAGGAAAATATTGAAAGGCAAACAAACATTAGCAACATACACAAGCAAAAATTAAAAAAAAAATTGTCATGTTCTACTAGAAGTTTACGTGCTGTCTTTTGAATGTGTAAGCCTTTGTCTTCATTAATCTGATATGAAATTTTTTTAAATGATTGCAAGGTCATATCTTACCAGGGTAATCAAATGCTAAAATTCTATTATATTAATGTAACATGAAATACAGAAATGTAACAGAACATAACTGTGAAAAATTGTTATAATGGGTCATATAGATAAATTCTATCTTGTTTTCATATATTTTGCTGAAATATTTTTACTCCTTTTTGGCAAAGGGAATGGAAGGTGGCAAAGATACAAGAATGCAGAGGTTGTTGAATGCCTTGTATGTCCTTGAATGCCCTTGTATGCCTTTGAATGACCTTTCTTGTGGGTTTTATGAATGTCAGTAGTATTTCTTGGTTGAAATCCCACCAAATTCAGTGGCAGCTGTTCTGCAGTTGTTTTATTTTTTTCAGTTCAGGACACTGAATCAGTCATATAACTACCTGCACTTTTATTAGGAGAAGATGACTGTCAAAACAAACACATAAGTTATTTTGTTGTTGTTGTTATTGCTTTTGGTTTTTTGTTTTTAAACTTTCTGGGCTATGGTGCATCTAGTCCTACCAGAGAATGCAAACAAGATCTCCCCAGAATTTCAGATAAATGCCTCCATTCTTGAGGCAAATAATGAAAGTCACTTTTTGTGCTTATACTTCAAGTCTGGAAGTTTCCTTGAAGCCTGTGGTTAATTTTAACACTTTAAGCTCGGTAAGAAAATGGAGCATTGAATAATGCAATTTGTGTATTTTGTAATACAGTTTTAAAAGACCACATAAAGCAAGGCCCATTACTATTAATTCATTACTGTTTCACTTCTTCCAGATCCTATATCTCCTAAGTACATTGGTAAAAACATGCATGTACACTAATCTTGAAGAATTAGGGACAAAATATCACATTTCAGATCGCTTGAACTAATTGAATTTGTAAAAGTGCTATTTATTTCTTGTGTTCTCTCATCCCGTCAATCTCTTTTTTTTTCCTCCTTTTTTATGCTTAGCTTAAAACTCCGGAAGATTTTTTTGAAAATATTGTATTCAAAGTGGCAACACTAAGTTCTAATGTTTATCTTAATGAAACATTTCATACTCTGAAAAATTCTCTTTATTCCAAGATATTATCTATGGTTTACAAAATTTTTATGATGATTGCTTGGAGGTCTTGGCTTAGGAAATCTAGCCTTGACACACATTTATGGAAAATTAATTTATTTCAGTTGCCTCTTAATGTTATCTGAAAAGAGGAACTATTTAAAATTAGCTGCCAGACGCAGAAATAATCCTAGTCGAAACAGAACATATTACATAAAATATAAAGGGGCTAATCTGGCTTTTGGATGGTGCAAGGATTTTAACATATCTTATTACCACCTGGAATATATTTTAACCAGGCTTTAGAGAGATATCATGAATTCTTCTCATGCATTCAGGATCATGGCCTAATATTCTCAAAATGTTTGCAGAAAACAAGATATATTGTGCTGTTGACTTTTGTGAGGCTCCTTGGAGAGCTTCACACGATCAATACCACAAAATTAACTGAAATAACAGCTATTCTAATTACAGACAAGTTAAAAAAGCTGAGACTTGTGTTTCAATTTTCAAAATGCCAGTGGATTCAGCTAATTGCCAAATGCTGTCACAGTGAGAGCAGCCAGGTCATGTTATCAAGACCTTTGTTGTCTAGTGGCAGTGAAAATAATAGGAAGAGAATACTTAGTACCTGAAATAAAGGCAGACGGCATCAGATGCCAAGGTCAGACCCTTTCCCTCCTGAGTGCCAGCCTGGTATCAGGAACAGGAGAGTTTATTCAGATCTGGCAGCGAAGCCCCAGGTATACAGAGGTACACTCTCTCTCTCTCTTTTTGGATTAATTTTTAACCAGTTTTTAAACTGACTCCTTCTTGGAATGAAGGATTTTGCAACTTGTTCTCATGGAACATTTTTAATCTTATTCACTTTACTCTGTTCAAATCAAGGAATATGAAGGAGGAATCTCTTTCTAACAAGAGTGGGGCCCCTGAGATGTCATAGCTGGCAATGGCAGGGATGCCTCCCCTTTGGAGGCACTACCAATTTCCATCCCCATGGACAATCAGGTATCCCCATCCATGATCAGGTAAAGCTGGGTGAAAGAACTGGAGCCAGTGGAGCTATCCAAAAGTAATCGTAGTGTCATAGAATATCCTGAGTTGGAATTATCAAAGTGCAACTCTTGGCCCTGCACAGCCCAGCCCCAAGAATCACACCATGTTCCTGAGAGTGTTGTCCAGACACTTCTTGAACTCAGACAGCCTTGGTGCCACGACCATTCCCCTGGGAAGCCTGTTCCAAGAGCTCTTTCATATTAGAACCAAGTTCTAGTGAGCTCATTAAAGTCAAGGATGTGGATGGGAAACCACTGAGAATAACATTTGACCTAAAAGCAAAACCAACCAAAAAATAAAAACACCATCAAGATTTGGAGGCAACAATGTAACTTGAACACATTTTTCTTTATGCTGATATATGTTTTCTTCTGAATGCTCAAAATTTACTATGTGTTTCCTGAGCGTTGCCTAGCTTTTTGGTTTCCTAAGAGGAAAATAAAATTTGTCATTACTGCTATCCTTTTACTTAAATTCCATGCCCAGGAATTACAGATAGACATGCTGTGCCTTCATTTTGACACATCAGCCATCGCATACACAAATCACGTTTAAATTTCCACAATCACATGCTCCATTATCAGCCACACAGATAGTAGAGCAAGCTCAAAATAAAACTGCTTTGTTCCAGTCATGAGCTCTATAATATCCCTTATAAATCAGGATTGGTTGTATGGTTTCTTGCACACATCCTACGGATTTGCTATGCAAAAGCCATTGATCATACATACCACTTTTTTGCCTCTTTACATCTGAAGAGCTATGCTGCTCTGTGGGGTGAAGGAGGGGGAAAGAAGGAAAAATTTATGGGTTATGAATATTGACAGAGAAGATATTCTTTGTTTATTGAAGCCTTGTTTACATAAAAGCTCTTTACAGGGTACACCCTAAGTCTAGAGGTCCTAAACCAGTGTCAGTGAGCTGTCTGGGTATTTTTTCCCATGTATTGCACTGCTATTCTGCTGAAAATAGGGGTCCATTAACATTTGGCCCTTGAAGTTACTGAGGCTCAAGTCTCTGCGGTAGAACGTCTGCCCAATATGCAAAATAATGGAATGAATGGATTCATTGGAAACAATGATAACAAGACCTGGCTGAGCTAACTGTGACAGCATGTGGTAATTTTCCAGCCCGCTGATCCTGTAAAGAGAGCTGGAGCACAAAGTTTAGACTGTGGGGTAGGTTGGTCTGAATGGCTGCAAATAAGTGCAGAATATCTGATGATGTCATACATGCAATCTGACAGATGGGGCAGGGGTTTTGTTTGTTTTGATTTGCTTTGCTTTGTTTTAAACTTGAACTTAACTGTTTATTTTTCCAACATACTTACAGATTACAATTATAACATGAGAAGGCACAGTTGATTTTAAAGCGTGTCATGGAAGCATTGTTGTGCATTAGATTTAAGAAACAACCTTATTTCCTGGTGAAAGATGGTGTTTGTGCAGTGACTGTTCTGTGAATTACAGAAGAAAGTTGTTATAGAATGATGCATTATCTCTATATTCAGCCCTGGGGCTGCATTTTGAACCTAGCTCCCCTCCCCAAATCCCAATACATAATCTGAATAGCATAAATAAGTATTTTATTGCCTTAATTAGTCATCACATCAGAGAAACAGGCAATAAATGATGTCTAAATAGGTTACTAATTTAGGTTTAATTTCTGGGAATAAAATGGGATAAAGCAAATTCATTTGACTATTAGAGAATTTGTGTGTGTTTGCAAGACTACGCAACTCTAGACGTGTTGCAAATGCACTTCAATGCAAACATATGCTAACACAGTTATGTACCTCCTGAAGTATGTTTGAACCTTTACTCAAATGTGGACTGGAAAGATATGATATAGCATAATAATTGTGAGTTACCCTCAATATGGCTCCTTGCCACGTTATAGCTGAAAAAAACCATTAAAGGACAATTCCAATTCTGTGTTTGTGACTGAGATGATAATACAAGTATAGAACATACTCCTGGAATTTTTAGCACCTCTAAAACTAGATTAGACTTTTCATATGCTCCAAGGGAAAGATGCATAGAAATTTTTAATGTATTCCAATTGCACCTTCCTCTCTCCCTTCCGCTGTTATTTGTTCTTTTGGCTGTGAGCTCTCTGGAGCAAGTGCTCGAAGCACTGTAAAATAATGACAATAGGAAGAAAGTAGAGGTACACAAGTAAAAAAAGAAACACACATTGATTACAATGGGATTTTCTCTAAGTTTGGCATAGTTATCCAAAGTTAAGATAAACACAGGCAATATTTTAAAATGACAAAGCACGGGCTAAGCAAACCAGAAGGCCAAATTTTGAGGACCAGAGTTTACTACTTGATTTTAGTATCATTTTGGAAGCAGAGAAACTGTTGGGAGGCATAACTTTTATCACAGCTTGAAATTATTGTTATCAACAATGTATGTTATGTCTCAACTGAGGAGTAAATTCCTATTATAATAAACACTGTACAAATATACAATTGCAAGCAGCTTCTGATCCAATGAATTTTTAGTGTGATAGGCAAATTCAACACGAAGACAGACCAAAAGGTCTCTCTATACTTTCATGAAACTCTTCATATCCACAGAAAGACATAGGAATAGGATAGGAAGTGCCATGATTTTTTAAAATGGGGAAAAAAGGTTTCCCCATCTCCTCCATAACTTGAATCTCATGTTGATTTTATTGCTATGAAATTGTGACTACATTTTAATGTAACCTACTAGAAATATAAGGAGCATGTTTGTCACCTTTAGTGACCAGAGAGGAGAACAAAATGAAATACATGAGTTGTCACTAATATCCACTCTTAGGCTGTAAACTCTGTCTTTTTATTACTCCTTACTTTATAGAAGAAGAATTTCTAAATTCTAGGAAGTTTACCACTTTTTGTTTAATACCTCAGTATAGAACATTTTCACCCCGGAGGGATCTCTGTTAGTCAGAGAACCAGTAAAATTCTGACACAGGGGAATCTGTTCTTCAGATTTTTTTAATTTCTTTTTTGTGAGTAGTGAGTACCTTGGAGGAGGGTAGCCTGTGACAAAGGTTCAGAGGCCTCAATAGTTTTCATGCAGGTGTTAGGATCCCTCAATTCAAGCATCCCAGAAACTCAAAGAGAGCCCTGAAACAAAAAAAGAGAGCATGATTCACTGACAAGTATTCATCTTTCTCAGGTGAAGAACTCCTGCAGCTATTTGCAATGGAAAAGAGGTAAGAAAACAGAACTGTGGGAGCTGATGATTTAGATTTACAAGTGGTTTTACTGCTCTGGGAGAATGGAAGTGACTTCAACCTGCACAAAATTCTGATGAGGAGAAAATAGTACATCTTGACTTACCAGATGTAAAATATTTAATCATGAAAACATCCACAGTGGGGCAGAAAATAACTAATCAAATCACAGTTAATAACATTAATAATATTAAGATATTATATATTAATATATTTTATATATTATATATATTATACATTATATATCATATATATTAATATATTATATATATATCAAATCACAGTTAATAATATTAAAAAGAAGTTTACAGTTTTTAGCAAGTAAATACATCAAGTGCTAAATTTTAAATTGGATTAATTAATTGTTTGCATCATTATTATGAACTATGTTATACAAATTTAATTTTAATGTTAATTAAATAAAATTAGATAATGGCCAATCTTCCCTAGTGAAGATTTGGGAAAGGTCATTAACCCTTCGAGCCTGCGCAGTGGATTTTT
>NW_016690217.1:6214590-6229434 GCF_001604755.1 Lepidothrix coronata
CTTCTCTTAGATGGATTGCCTTACAGGGCTGACGAGCTCCATCTGCCCGGGGGGCTGGGAATCGAACCCGGGTCGCAGCGGTGAGAGTCCTGCACCCTAACCACTAGACCACCAGGGGTCCCTAAATAAAATTAAAGTTATAATTAAATGCTGTAAATTATGTCTATTTTATTATGACAAAGAGTTATTGGTTTTAAACAAGCTAGGAAGAATAAACACAGGTTTCAGTGAGCTTAGCATGTTATACATGCATCTTGGCTTTTAAGGAGACACATTGAATGGCTAGATATATGAAACTTTTAGCGCCTGCTATTTTAAACTGGTTTAATTTAACAACTCTATCACTTTTCTCCTGAAATCAAGTATTAGTTCCTGCAGAATCTTTATTTCTGCTACGTGTGTATGTGTACACTGCCATAGAGTAAGTCTGCAGCATTGTTCCTTTTTTTGGTATAATACTGTATTCCTTCTACTTTATATGTACATACAGAAGCATTTACCTCTGTGTGTACAGGTTTACACCTCAGAAATGGCCTGTCCTTCATTTCTGTATTACATGACCTTAATGTCATCCCTCCGGTCCATCACGTTGATGGCCATGGGCCATCCTCACTCCTCACTTTTCAGAAACTTTTAGTACTTATTTTAGTAGTTCTGTGAATTTCTCCTCTCTGCCTGCATGTTCACCAAACCATTGATTTTAAGGACCACAGGTAAAGACCTTAGACTGTACCTTGTTCCCTTGTCAAAACTGTCACCACAGAAAGTCAGTGAGAGGTGAGATGCAGAGATGGATATATTGAGAGAGTTTAAGACAAACACATCTTTCCTTCAGCAATGCCTAAGGACTTCTTGACATTTTGAGATGCCATAAATATTGATGGAAAATAGCCAGTGATGCTCACAGCTACAGAAGAGGAATGGTTTCCCAATCCTACTCATATTTACAGGTAGCAAATCTGTCACACTACAAACCAAAATACCAGGAGATACCTGTTCAGCTCTTACCCCTGGCAGTTTGGAAACTTGAAGGAATAGGCATGAGTATTAAAAAATGCGAACAATAAAGCATTTAGAGGGATAGTATAGTAGTACATACTCAGGAAAGGATCTGATATTAAACACGCATTTCAGGCCAATGCCATTGCAGAATTTTAATCACAAAAAAATATGTCATCGTTTTACACTATTGTCAGTATAGCAATATGAAATTTAAATTACATTATTCATTTTCGTATGTCCGAAGAAGTGTTTTTCTCTTTCTTTTCTGATAAATAGCATGGAACATGCATGACAGTAAGTTGCTGCTAATGCCCATTTGACAGAAGGAATTTTTCAGGAAGAAGCATGAAGTGACATGGAAGTGGGACAGATGAAGAGGTCCCAGGAATGCTCTCTTCCTACTGCACTGGAGAAGCCCATTGTGCCCATGGCCAGGCTCTGTATTAATATTTTCCTGAGCATTATTATAGAGCTTGCATGATATTACATACACTGCAATGTACAAGTGTAGACTCAGGATACCATTTCATCCTCCTCCAATCACAATGACGTGATTCTGATTCTGCCACCCAAGGTGTCTTTGCACCAGGTTTGAAGAAGACTGCTTGTGTATGGTATTTGGCTGCAAAGAAAACATGAATTTGAGGTCTCTTTCTGAAAGGGCATACACTGTATTAATTATCAGGAGACTCATGCTTACATAGCAATACAGCTATGTTTTTAATGTAGAGTTATCAAAATCCAAATTGAAATGATTACAGAATTTTCAGTCTGCAAATGAGAAGAAAAAAAGATATATGGTCTTGTTTATGCACAAAAATAATTTTAAATCAATTAAACTGTTGAAAACCCCTACGTGAACACATTTAACTTGGTTTACATCTGGCTTGTATTAATTTAACTTAATTCAGTTTTCACCAAATCAATGCAAATGTGTAACTAGCTTAATGGCTCTTGCTTTTCCAGAACAATAGTCTTTCATTCTCAACAATGGGGGGCTCTTTTAATTTCCTTCAAATACCAAAGGAGGCATCAAACTGCTTTTATATCACCACTTTTATACAATCACTTTTGCTGTTTTTCTATTCTTTCTTTTGACTATGTAAAGCATGATTTTCTGCATTAAGTAGCTAAAAGTGACAGAACATGAGGGCAGGTTCAAGGTAGAACAGGAAAAGAAGACTTTCTGGTTTTTTATGTGCTGATATAAAAGAGCACTCAAGACAAATACAGAGCAGGTCACTCACATAAGTTTCTGGGTGTTTTTCAGGTGTTAATTTCTTCATCTAATCTCCAATATTTGTCGCTTGTCAAACAATCATGTTGCACTTTCCCAAGCATTCATTCCCTTCTTTGTTGGACGTAGCTAATTTTTTTCTGCCAATTAAAGTGAGCATTTCTTGTTTCAGAATAAAGTCATGACTTGTGGTTTTGTCTAGGCTGATAACAACCACAACTGTTTTGAGATCCTTCAAGACCATGTAGGATGGTCATTTTATTGTCTTATTTTCATTCTCCTGAACTGTTGGATTTAAGATCATGTTTATTTGCAGACAAAGCCTGAAAAGTGTTGTAGGCTTGATAGAAATTTCCAAGAGCCATAAGAGCCTGCTGAAGACAACAGCTGTTTTCTGGCAGTACCACTAGGTGCTCTGCACTTCACAGGATTCAGACTTGGACTTTACTGGAGATTGTTAAAAAGCAAAATAATCTTTCCTGTAAGGGTAACAAATTACTTGCAAAAAATCTCTGCTCTGAATTTCCTTGCAAGTTTGTTTTCTGTAACACACTGTTCCTTAGAGAACAACAGAAACAATGCAGGAAATAGGTTTTAGGACATTTTTTATATAATGGATTTGATATCTCTAGAAGAGGGGCTGAAGACATAGAGTTCATCCCCTAGGCCTTGGGAACATCTCAAAGTCACAAAACCAACAAAGAAGTTTTCAGCTTTACCAAATGCAGTCATTATGTGAAACCCTTTTCCATAAATCATCTTAAAGTTATTTTCAAGGCCGATTCAATATAAACCTATTTTTCCAACCAGGCATATCTGTGGTATGAAACACCGAAGAAAACTATGAAAGCTGCCTTTGTTAATTCTCTTGGAAATATAAATAACTGAGATAGTAGTCAGTTGCCTTTGACATGGGAAAACTGCTGGAGAAATTAAGATGCCAAAGAATAGCCTGAAATACTCAGTAAATTACATATTGCTAGTGCTGATGGAAACCACTCATCCATTGTTTGAAATAATTGACAAAAAAGTTAGCGTTTTGTGGTCAATATTGACCTTACCCATCTTGGCTATAAATTCACGCAAATTAACGTTTTCCTGAAGTGCTTATGTTGTTGAAACCAGGAAAGTTTGAAAACAAAATATTGTTTCCACCATGAAAAATACGACTATCTTTCAATTGGAAGTAGATACTGAGTCTCGAAAATGTTGAGAAATGTGTGATAGCAGTTCTTTTAAGTGACCTGATTATCTAACCTTCTTTAAAAATTGCTTTCTCTCATATTGTTCCCTTATTTAATAACCTCTGTCTTGGAGACCTATTGGATAACGTGCCACAGCATACTTAAAAAGTAGAGAGGAATAAACAAAGCGAAACTTAGACAATTGGTGATGAGTAAGATTGATTCAGAATTCCTCTACATTGATATGCAATAAATTGCATATGCTAAGTATGCTCATATATAACGTAAAACACATATAGTTGCAAATGTATTGGTTTTTAAAACACATTTTTATGCATGCACATAAACAAGTAATTGCAGATATGAATATATTCCAGTCTTACTCAACATGGAAAGTTAGAGGTTCTGTTTTATTAACTGGCCTCTTGAGACCACAGTCGGTTGTCGTTGATTCTTGTTGGAAGCAGCACATCTCAGGTGGTATAGGTGTTTGGTACTACAGTATCATGCTACCACATGCCAGGCAATTTCTAAATCTCGTTTCTTGTGTCAGAGCTGCACAGCTATTGTCTCACCCACAAAAGTAATCTATAAAATATACAGTAAATATATTATTAACTTACATATTAAATTTGTATGTAAAATATAGTGCATGCCAATGTGCTTCCTGATAGGTCTCTCAAGATTTTTGTGTGTATATCATTGAAGTGACACAAATGAAACATGTGCTAATTGTATTTTGGTTTAACTTTCTATTATACAGAGTAAATGCAGTTATGCCAAATAACTTCTCTATTATCAAGGACAGGGAGAACAAAGACATCAGATGTATTCTCTAAAAACTCCTCTCTTTTGCATTTTATTTCTCAAATTATTCACTAAAGTTACCTGTCTTCAGGATGACCTATACAAATCAACACAGATCTGCTAAGATTTATAAAATAATAAAGCTTTGATCTAGGCAGTAGGCTGCTCTTGCTCTCAGCTTTTGCTTTTGCTTTAGCTTTTGCTAAGATATGTCATTTTGTTTGGTCTAGTTTTGTTTGGGGTTTTTGTCTGCTGCATGATTTAGAGTAAACACATTTGTCATTCTAAGTTGAAGACTGAAAAGGTAACTAGGATATGAATAATATGTAAGTACTTGATGACCTTTCTATAGATTCAGTATAAACTCAGCATTGGTTAATCTCTGTCAGAACTGTATGATTATTTTTGATATGTCACTGACGTCAGCAGAGGATAATGTGACTCAAGTGACAGCACTTTGAAATTTTATCCAAACCAGATAGAAAGCTACAGTAGTTCAAACTTTCTCTTCTTTTATGATCAAATTTAAACCGGTAACACTTATAAACTACTTGTTCATTGAATAAAAAAGTGACATTTTCTCCTTCAAAGAGAAAATGGCAAAAATAGATGGGAAAAACCCCACTCGTTTTTCAGGTATGAAAATCATTTTACTGGATCCTCAAGTCTTTAGAGAAGATTTAGTCATTACAGATGGCCCTCTTAAAGCTGTTAATGAATGAAGTCTTGCCTGCTGTACATTACAAGGCTACAATTTTCATCTTGGGGTTCCTGTGACTAAATAGTTCAACTAAACTCGTTCAGTTTATGACATAAGAGAATTTCTCAGCGAAATTATAACCTTGGGAATACCCAAGCAGCTTTTGATTCTATTTGCAGACTCAAGTCTGCAAATCACTACTTGTATATCACTGCAGAGCAAGTTAACTGTAAGCAATAAAGCACTGCAAAATTTATTTAATACATGAAAATTGTTTTTTTGAGTAGCATTGTTCACATTCATATCAATAGTTTAGAAAACTGTGGTGTCGCCTTTTTTCCATGTGTTTTTCTGGGCAGTTGAGCTCTTTCAATAGGATAAAATTCATGGCCTCAACAACTGAGGTTTTGGCTACCTCTGCACTGAACCAACCCTTCAGTAAGTTTCCATTGTACCACGGCTACTGCAGTGTAAGAAACATGTCATGCCTGGGCAGGTCTTCCCCAACAGTACTTCTTGCATGGATGATGCAAGCTTTATTTCTGGAATTTTGGAAGACTGTCTTGCCTGGCCAGCTCTGGTCAATTTCTCTGCCTTTTTCATTTCTGTCCCTGTATTATCATAGAACTGAAGATTGGAAAAGACCCTTAAGATCATCAAATCCAACCCTAATCTTCTTCTGCCTTCCCAATTGTCCCTGTCCAATGCATGTCACAAATTTTCTTCTTCCGTGCTGATTAACTTGTTGAAAAGGCACAGAAGAGATGTTATTTACTACCCACCCTAGTCCTGTCACTTGCATCTCTGCTGCAAGACCCTGGTCTCAGATCAGACAGACTCCAAAGAGGAATTAGAGAATCATAAAGTCATTTAAATTGGAAAGGACCTTCAATATCATCAAGTCCAAGACCGTGAGGCAAACTCCAATTTCTGTCTCCTGAAATTGCAATTTTGTCTTTTGTGGTTTTGAATCACTTAGGAACCACTCTAGACTTCAATAAACCTAAGAATTATCCAGATTTTCCTAAGTCTGAGAATTTTTTGTAACTATTCATTAAATAATTTTGAAGAAAAATTTTTCAATATAAATGCAGGTGATCTGCAATTCGTTTTTTCTCACTACTTGACATTTATTCATCAGAGTACACTATCAGTCACATTTTTATTTTTAAAAGTAGTCGTAATTGCTTTATGATTTGAGATTTCCTTAAAATATTTGAAAGTAACCATATTTAATGCTTACCAAGGAACAAAAGAGAAAAAAAGAGATTGTGATACTTGCAACCTAGAATCATAAAAGATTGCAAGAGTTTGGTCTCTTATTTTTATTTTCATAATAAATCAGCTTGATGCTTATTTGTGGTCAATGTGGTTATCAACTTTTCCCCTGCCCTGTCACTAGCTGGCACACTGTGAACCATGAGGCAGTGGGATGAATAGGAGGAGACCATGTGAGATCTCCTTCAGTACTGTAGTCTGGGCTCCTACACAGTGGCTACTTAACTGGCAAAATTCTGGAGAAATTTTCCTTAATTACACTGTGATTGAAATCACATCAAAAGTCACATCCTTGTCACCATACAGTGTCACATCTACAGTAACCTGCTAGTAATCTCTAGCTCACAGAAGTGTCACAGTTTTGCTTCGAAGCATGTCTGCCTCTTTATGTCATAAGGATGTCCTCTTTTGGTTACTCTATGTCCTTCATCCCTGGCAACATTGATGTAGTGTTACTGGTAATCTTCAAAATTGCTTTATTTAAAAAAAAAAATTAGAACTGGGTGTATGGATAACATTGAAAAACTATATGAGTGAATAGTAAAAACCTTCTCCTTACTGTCACAGCACTGCAAAAACTGATCTGAATACAGTAAAAAAACCCCAGTAATTGTTCAAAGGCAAACTATGTGTATTAATTTTAAATCACTGGAATGGTTTTGTTTCTACTTTTTCTGCTCTGCTTCGTGTTTCCATCATCTACAAGAAGCAGAATGCTGAAACTAGGAAACTTAATTTTCAGTGATTTAACTGCTGCAAAATCTCCCAGGAAAACTCAATATCTTGGTAAAAGAGGTTTAAAGAAAAAACTTGAAAACATTTTGGGTCTTCCATGAATCACATCACCTCATCTTCAGAGGCTTGCTTGTTATCTAGTATAAGCATTTGACTCATTTTTGTTTCATCTAATTCTCTGCTTCTATTCCACTGCCTTTTTCAAGATATGGGAATCAGGCCTTTGGTGTTAATATTAAAACAGTTTAAAAATATTTTTCTTCCACAATCATGCTTTATTTTTCCCTTCCTACTTTTCTTTTATAATATCAGGTTCTCATATATCAGGATTTTGTAGCACCAGTGAGTACAAAAAAGGGTCTTCTCAGGATTTCGATTATCATTCATAAATCATGATTTTCAGGATTGATATTTCAATACCTGTAAATCTCATGTTACAGAAATGAAGCATCACAGATTTGAATCAACTCTTTCCTTTTAAAACTGGATTTAACCCATTAAATATTTTTTTTGAATGATAGGAGATATATCAGTAGGCCAACTCCTCAGGAAGCAGCTGTCTGGAATCACTCAAGTAACTTCACTGATCAAGAAAGGAAAGACAAAATTATTATTAAAATATTATTAGTCTTGATGTTGATAGACAAAACTATAAGCAGAAGCAGAAAGATGCTAAGTGTACTCTTGAGAGCACATCCTCTGCAGTAATAGTTGTCTTTGTTTTAGAATCCAGGATGAAGGTCCTCTCCTCTGCTTTGTCTGAATTCAAGTCTCATGTCACTCATGGCATCAGGTTTCTCGTGGTCTCTTGCCTCTCCCATCATTCTCACCCTCCCCACTCAGTCAGACTCCAAATTCTGAACACCAGTGCTCCTGGAATATGCAGCTTCCAAAAAAATCACTAAAACCCCAAAAAGTGTCCCTGTATCACCAGGGCTATCAGCCTGTTTACAATGCTCATATGGAGAAAACATTCAGCTGACTTTTACAGCTCTTCTTTCTTTCTTTTCTTTTTCTTTCTTTTGCTATTTTCTGCCATAATCCTAGTCCTGCATTGCTTCTGCCAGCCTCCAGCAGACAGCATGCTTTATGCAGTGCAAAAAGCATGAGAGTTCTACATGGCCTCTTGATAGTGGGATGGAGAGACAGCGTCTCTAAAAAATTAAGCCATCTAAGGTTCTGCCCTTTTACCATTCAGTTAAGACTTTTTCTTTCATGATTTTTCACCATGAAGAGTTTGTAATTATTTTCTTCAGTCATTCTGCTCTTCGTCTTTGCAGGAGCAAGATGTGGAATAGGAATTTCAAACAGCTCTCATCAATGCACCTCAAGAACCATTTTATGACCCTTATATAGCACTTTAAAAAACTGTTTAATTTCCTATTTAAAACAAATTACTCTTGTATGCTCTAATCAGGCCACAAAGGATCCCAGATCTTGTCTGGAAGTATGTGGAGGTTACTGAGAGGTTGTCCAGATTGATGGTTGCACTGAGTGTATGACCTTAAAATGAACTTTGACTAAACTTTGCTCTTTGTGCACTTGGCAGTCTGTATTGGAAAGTATCAATTGTCTACATTCAACATATTAAATGTAAGGCATATGCTTTACAGAGACTTGGATCTTCTTTGTTTTTACAGAATAAAATCTTCATCAACCATATTTATATCAGTTATATCAATTATTCCACAACTATTTCAATCTGCTTTAGAATGCATGTATTTCATTAGAACATGTCAATCATCTCATATTTCTTCACCATTTCCTCTTCTAGATTGTGTATCCTTCTCATCACTGTGACAAGGCTGATAAACAATAATTGTGTTTTGGATGATAAATCTCCATGACAGTTTTGCAAGACTGCTTTATGCTTAAGCTCCATTTAAATCCCAGGAGCCAAGAATTGCATTAGCATACTTTTATTTTAATTTTGTTCATGTATTGCAGATATATATACATACACATACATACATACATACATACATACATACATACATCAGGGAGAGAGAATAGGAGAGAGAAGAGAAAGAAAGATTTTCAGATCACGAGGTACATGCTTTCATAGAAAGCACTCAGGCACACAACATAACAGCAGAGAATTATTGCCACAAACAGGTAATATACAGATCAGAGTGAGCACTTGCTATGACCAGGACAATTTCTTTTACTAATAAGTGTCTAAAAGACCCTCCTTATTATTTATTAAAGACTTTGATATTACAATGGCTAATTCATGCTAGCTTGTCAAAAAAAGCCTCATTAGCTATTTTTCATCCAATGTTTTCACAAAAACCCTAGCGTCCCTACCAAACTAGAATCTCCCCTCTGCTGTCAATAGCTAATTGTCCACTAGGGCAAATTTTGCTGAATATGAAAATGTCATGGTTTAAGAACCCCAAAATCCAATTCCCTAGTCCAAACCCCCTCCCACATCTCAACCCAGTGTGAGATGAGTTTCCAGACACCACACAAGACTCAAAATGGGAGGAAAGGGAATATATTACAATGACTGTACAAATAAATACTACAATACATTATATACAATCTTAGCTATCTCTACCATGACATAAAAGTATTTATAATGGATCAAATCTCTTCTCCCCTCCAAATAAAAGTCCAGGAGGGAAGAAGAAAGAGATCCTTTCCACTCGGAGCAGCAGTTTCACCAGGGCAGCAGTCTATCTCTCTCTCATGCATGCAGCAGCTGTAGCTGGATCTCTGCCAGCACACACAAGGGGGGTATCCAAGCCCCTCTGCCTGCCGTCTCCAAGTGAGGGTCTTCTCTTCCATGGGCTGTGTTCACCCGGACAAGGTCACTTCACCACGGTCATATCAACGAAGTGCAGAGGTCTTTGTGACAGTCCGTATCTTTAGGGGATTCAAATTCCCTTTGCAGAGCTCTGTGCTCTGTCTCAAGCAGCAGGGGGGGCAAGGTCACCCCCTCCACATTCCTTCTCGGAGCTTTTCAGCTCCTTTCTGCAGTGCTGTAGCACTTCAAGACTCTTTCAAGTAAGAGTCCATCATCCTCCTCCTTTCTAGGAGGAGTCTCCAACGAGTTTGGGGGTTTTTTTGTTCAGTTCTTTCTCTCTCTCTCTCTGTAAAGCCTAGTTCTCTCTCTGCTGCTGGCTCTCTCTCGGCTCTCCCAGACAACTCTGCGTCTTCCTGCTCGGCTGCATGCTTGTTGCTGCTTCTCTTTTATCTCTTGGCTCTCTGCCACTTTCTCCGGCCAGTGTTGTTTTTGCCACTGCTGCTGCTGCTGACGGTGGAGGAAACTTCTTTAGCTTTCTAGCTACAGGTACTTAGCCCAGACTTACGCTGTTCCAAGTCCCCGTAGCCCCCCAGCCGGGGCTGGGGGGGGGCCAGAGACACCCAGGGGGGCTCCTGCCCTTTCTCCTCATGGTTCTACAGCATGGCTACTTCAACAACAACCACAACTACTTTTCTTCTCTTCCGGTCTGCTTGTGATATGTTTATATTTTGCAGAAGTGCTCATTGGGTAAAACCTCAAGGGTCGCCACCTCCTGGGGTTTTACCATTTTATAACTTCAGGGGGAAAACTGTTTGCCCCCACAGAAACAGGACTACCAAATCTTGTTCTTGAAAAGAAAAAAGACTTTTATGTGGTGGTTTAGGTTCTGCTATTAATTTTTTTATTTTTTATTTAATTAAATTTTATTTAGTAGATTCATTGTTTTAATAATGGCCAGTCTTCGCGAGCGAAGATTTGGGAAAGGTCATTGACCCTTCGAGCCTGCGCAGTGGATTTTTTAGGTGAGACACAGCGTGCGCTGAACTGAGCCCACCCTTTAATCCTGAGGTTCATCTGCCGGGGCCAAGCAAGCTTGGACAGTGGCAGTGAGGTCCCCAGGACGTAGGTTTGTTTAGAGTGACCTTCTCTTAGATGGATGGCCTTACAGGGCTGACGAGCTCCATCTGCCCGGGGGGCTGGGAATCGAACCCGGGTCGCAGCGGTGAGAGTCCTGCACCCTAACCACTAGACCACCAGAGGCCCCATTCATTGTTTTAAATATGAATTATTTATTGCTTTGCTATGAAAATAACTGGTTTTTTCCCATCCTGTTCTTACATCAAGCAATCAGTTTCCATTTGCCCTATTTGTGTAAAGCTATTAATATTAGTCTATTTTAGGATTTAGTGTGAATAAAATGACCAGGACAATACTAATAGTATTTATAGAATGTTATATATACGTATACTTTGCATAGATATTTGCAGCACAAATATGTATGGTTCTACATACATAAAGGAGCTAAAATCTCTTTAAAAAAGGATTAAAGTTAAAATAACCCAGAAAGTGTTGCACTGCTGCCAAGTTTTAGATGAAGATTAAGCAGCTGAATTAGGTCTCTTAAGAAGCATTTTTGATCAATATTCAGAATAATAACGCAGAGAAATATAAAACTGAACATGCAAAAGCTATGAATAGCAATGCCTGTAAACCAGGTATCTACTATAGTTTTCAAGGCAGCGACTTTTTTTAAGGACCTTTTTAAATCACACCTCAAGACCACAATTTAGCAATACTGTCAGGACACAGGGCTGACTGATAGTCAACAATGAATATTGTACATGTTGTAACAGGAGCCGGAACCCATTTGAACAACCCTAAAATTCAGACCCATCAGGAACCACTGTAGTTCAATGCCAAGGAAGACTGAAGAGTAGACTTATGGCCTGGACAGAGTAAGAACCCAACAGTGGGGGTCAAAATCTGTGCTGGGTGGACCAGAACTAGACTTTTTTTTGGCTTAACTGGAATCATTAGATGTAGCCAGCATGTGAACATATTACTCTACAAAGTCAAAAATGGAAAGAGTTTCAAAAAGACTAGTTCTGAGTCTTTTCATTATATGTATGGCTCAAATGAAAATTTTCTGGGTCAATGTTGATGATCAATCATCAACAAATAAGTGCAAGAAATAAAAGGGGAAAAAAAGCATGACGACACATATTTTTCTCTCCTCAGCTTACTAGACACATTTTTTATCATGGGTCTAAATGTATCAAGAAAGCTTGCTTTGCTTTGAGGAATGAGGCTAATTAAAACTCTTTTGAAAAATGAGCCAAATTAAAAAACAAGGAAATATTTAAAACATCTCTTCAGCCATAGTAATAGTCTGATGAATTTTAAATGAATCATTGCAAAACATATTCCAGCCAAAACATGTTTCACCAATTATTCATCAATGTTGTGGTTATAGTGGTACTAATAGAACTATAAATATTTGTCACAGAAAAGGGCTATACAGCTCTCAGCCTTTCTTTCATTAACAAAGATCTCAAGCTTACCTAAAATCTATGTTACCCCAATTAAACTCCAGATTTTTAAGAATATTCGACCAGGACTCAAGTCTAGATTTCTAAACACTTCCATGTGCCAAGTGAACATAAAAGTAACAAAAGCTCAGCTCACAAATGGAGGATCTACTCAGCAGATTGTCTTATTGGTCACAGAAATTATATCTGCACTGACAAAATGTTCCAAAAACCCTTTTGTCTTACCCATCCAGTTTTAGGCATGACCCAAATGCCTAGCTTCATTTCTTGAGGTTATGAAAGTGTAACTGTTTTTTCTCTCATCTGACTGTTCTTAGATTACAGCTTAATGTGCTATTCCTATAATAAGCAAAATCTAAATTTTTGTCTGATTCTAAAACTGTCTCAGCACAAGTGGCTCCATGACCAAGTTGTCATTCTACCTCGTTGCACTCATATATAAATCTGTTGGAGGTGACCAGAAGATTGGAGATGGTTTCCCTCATTAACATCACGAAGTGCCTTCTTGAAATACAATGTACTTTCTCACACATTGACACCCATCTCTACAAAACCAAGAAAAAAAGTCATCTCAATCATATAAGAAGGAATCTATTGAAATGTAGTGAAAAAATCTCCCTGAACTAATTGGTCAAGGAAGCACATCTGCTTGAAAAAAAGAGTGAGTAAAGACTGAGAGATGTGAGACACAACAGAGTGTTTAGCAGAAGCCTGTAACCCCAGTTACAGGGTTAACTGGAAAGTGTTCATACGGTTTTTGTTTGTGGACAAAGAAAAAAAAAGTGGCTTTGTGGCACAGTGACATGCTATGAAACACACAGAGGGTAGCATTAGATAATGTAGAGCTCTCTACAGCCTAATTTACAGGGAAAACCTTTTCAAAGCTGGCTGGGGTATATATGTTCTGTGTGATAGACATCCAGAGTATAGAAATGTGGGGATTGACACAACCTTAGTGTTTTTAGATTACTCTTTTTAAGTAGAGAAGCTTAAGGAGTTGCACTTCTAAACTCCACTGAATAATAGTAACAGTTCAGTATTAATTTTTAGATTCATTATCTTCATATTAATAACAGACAGTGGTATTAGCTGTGTCTGTCCAGAACCACTGCCTATGTAAATCTCAAAGTGAAAAAGCACAAAGTCAGAAGCTGGCACTGGACAGGCCTACTCAGTCCAGACCTTGCTAGTAAGCAGTCTCCTCTGCATTTACAGTGAGGGTAGCTGAGTTGCACAACACCTCTCAGGTGTTCCTGCACTGTCCGTGCATGATATTTCAATTTGTAATTTCATCATATTTTTAAATGAAGTACATATCCAATCCTACAGTCCTCAATAAACATCTGTTTATTGAGGTGATCTGCAGTCTTCCTCTGGATCCCACGAGTGGTTCCAAAAAGTCCCAAGACTCCAAGATTATATATACCCTAACTGGTTTTCTTACATGGTGGCCACCTTATCACGATACTAGTTCGTTATTTTCTGCAAGATACATTTTTTTCCATTTATAAAAATTATGGTTTCTGTGTTATTAGCAAGATAAAGTTCTAGTTCAGAGACAGAAACTTAGCAAGCCCATAGCAGCAGAACTGTGGACTGCCTATCATTCACAGAAATCCCTCAACATCATACAAATTATTGTTTCTTCTGAACAATAATTGATTATTCAGTTATGTTGCAAAACAAGGCGTTTTTCTCTCAAGCCGTTTGCATTATTTGCAGTCCCCAAAAAGAGAAACATTTTCTCAGAAAGTGAGAATCAAAGTTATGGCACTTCTCAGACACAGATGAACACAGCTACAGCTCGATGAAGCTCATCCTCAGAGAAACCCCCTATTGTAAACATATTGTAAACAAATTGGACACATATTGTAAACAAATGAGAGAACAAAAGATTTTGTGTTCCCACCACACGTGAAATTAGCTTTTCATACAGCTGATCCTCCACTGATTAGTTAAACAGACCAATTAATGTCAAGCAACTATCAAGACTTGTGATACTTTTCAGAGTAAATGGCATATACGTGTAATCCCTTTGCTTTAGCTACACACAGTCTTTGAGGAATTTAATTTATCTCCCCTGACAGCAAGGATACCTCTTAGGTAAGGGGTGTCTCATGGTCTCTACCAACTTAAGTATATTCTTCAAGGAGACCCACTTCACTCTATATCTGAGTTGTGGAGTCAGTTCAGTACTGCACACTCATCCCTGAACTGTGGGTCTTTTCCTTCTCACAATGCTTGTCCTTCTACTTCTCTCTTTGCAGATGCTTTTCAAAACCTTTCTGTGCTAAAACTTTAAACCACTGTTAGAAACACTTATTTCCATCTCACTGCTTCTGGCCAGGGAAATATTCAAATGACATCCAACTCAATATATAATGACCTATGAGGTTTTTATCATCGATAAAAGCTGAATTTTGCTTGTCATTCTTTTAAAATTCTTTTGGTGGTATTGCAAGTTTCTCTCTAAATAGATCTATAAAGTTTGCTGTCACAGTGTGGTGGTTTAAAGGTAAACCAGCAGGGGAAATGAACTCAACTCAAAAGAGAGATTATAAATCAGAATAACAATTTAGTAAAATAATACAATAAGTATGATT
>NW_016690217.1:6230016-6241718 GCF_001604755.1 Lepidothrix coronata
AGTATCTCCCTCAGGGCGGGGGATTCCTTAATGGGTGTGAGGACAAGAGCAACTCCCATCTCGCAGGCCTCTTAGCACCTAGTTTATAGCCTGAGTCGTCAGGCTCTATGTGCAGATGGTGTAAATGGTTCATTGATACCAGTTTCTGGGAAATGGCATGGAAGGCTATAGAATACACAGTTTTTGGTTACACCCATCCAGTGATGAACTGGTCCAGGTTGTTCTAACTAGGACACATAGTCTGCCTTCAAATGGAGCATTCCCATGAACACCTTGACTCTGTAAGACTTCTGCTTGAATTTCTCCTTAGAAGTTCACCATACCCTCTTAGTGAGCAAATCCCTATTTAAGTTCTCTACCCCCTCTCAGATCAAAGGTAAGTACACCTGCCGGTTAATGCAATCATAATTTTTCATGCTGTAAATCTACATGTTTGTGCAAGCTGGAGAAGAAATTTTCCTCTGAAGATACTCAAACCTTCCTTTTTCAAGGAGAGAGGGTCGATTTCACAGCCTGTTACGCTGCATTTAGGGCAGAATCCTGCTTCCACTCTTTATCTGGAAGGTCCTTTTTTTTTTTTTTCCCACTGCACAAGAGAACAATCTCAGTTATTAAGCTGCAGGCATGAGGACAACCTGTTATTTTAACATTAGGACTTTGACTCTCTGGCATTTAAGAGTCGAAACTTAGGAGTGTGATTGCTCAGAGCTGTCAGAGGGTTATAATGTTTGTCCCTCCCAAATCCGAGAGTGCTGCAGCCCTTTGTATCAGCACCAACACCCATCCCTTGCCTACTGAAAAGTGCTTGAGCGTAAGAACCACTTGTGGTTCTTCCCATGGTACATTATTGAGTCTGAAAAGACTTGAAATGTACTTCCTAATCAGGGTATGGTCCAAACCTACGAGTTTGAGCCAACATGCTCTCCTACAGGATTAAAAACACCACCAGATCAGACTTCAAGTTTCTTCCAGAGAATTTAAAAATAGTATCAGTCTGCCTGCCTATCTCCCTTTTTGAGCTTTAAATTGTCTTTATAGAAGCTTCTCACTTCACCCAGGGTAGAGGACCAAGTAAATTATTTATGCAATCTAACACATTAATATCTAAATGCTATATCAGATTGGGCTACTTCTTGACCATATGCCAAATACTGGACATGGATTTAGATCCTTATATTATCTAAAAATGATTGCTCAGAGAATGAACTAGAAATTTGCTACTGATGGATAGCAGCTGCTTCTGGAAAGTAGATGTCTCATCTTTTCAATGGAGAGGCTAGTTTTCATCTAAATTTTAGATACACAGGGCAATTTCATCAAAAACCTGCTGTTCAGTATTCCCAGGGTTAAGCTTCCTCCTTAACAAATGGTGTCCTGGATTTTGGTAGAATGTTTTTTCAACTCCAGAAAAAAAAATCAATAAATATTAAAAAGTTTTATTTAAAAAAAAAATCATTGGTCTACAATACAGTTACAGCCACAAGAAGGGTGGAAAGATTATACGTTCCCATACAAGAGGAAGATTATGGTGATTGAGTGAGAATAATTCCTGTGGTTAAAAAATCAATGTATTATACTATCACGATGGACTAAAACCAAAGGGTTTGTATAAATGATGATTGATTTCTCTATATATGTGTGGAGTGGAGGAAAAAAAAGATGGTTATCTTTTATTTTCTATGAAAACTTATGTATTGATTCATACCAACACATAGGATTTGAAGTCTGTCTTTCCTCATATTATGAATTAGAGGATATAATTGTATGTTTTCTACATGCAGATGAGAAATTCGCAGCTGAAAGGAAAGCTAACTGCAGGAAAGCTTTTCAGCTTTCACCTGGAGACCTAAAGAAAGCTGCTCCTCCTGAGGCATCTCACTTGCTGTTTTCCTTATAACACCACTACTGTGATTTCCTTTCTTATTACATTGAAGTTCTAAAAGAAGGCCTACAACCAGCTGTAGAATTAAGGTTTGAGAATATGTAAAGACAAAAGATGTGATCTGTATCTGATTTAAACCAGAATATTATATTGCTACAGTTTGAAACTATGACTGCATTGCAAAACTGACAGTTTTAATGGAAAAATATGTTTTGAAAGTTGTCTTTGAAGACACACTGAATAATTCTTTGAGTTGTGATGGTTTCACTGCCTGAATATTCAGGATAACAGCAAGCAACCTAGCTTTACCTTATTCTTCTTATTCTTGGAAGTGGCATTCAGTGGTGTTAGAACACACTTTGTTTCAAAGTCAAACAACTTACAAGCCCCTCATGTCTTTCAAACCACTTCCCACCTGAAATGACCGCTCCAAAATATCTCATTATTCTGGTCCTGAAGAAGGAACTTTAAAGAATCCTTGGACCTATTATTTCTTCCTAACTGATATATGCAGAAGAACCTAAAAGCCATTTGATAAAAATTGCTGCTTGTTTTCCCTTCTTGTTCCCCTCTCTCATCATCAACTTAAACATAAATGTGAGAAAATTCAGATATTGTTTTTTTTGGTTTCTCCTGGAGGGCTAATTGGAGGGTTCAAAGATGCAGTCTGTGAACATGTAACACATAATTCAAAGGGCAGAGAGTGATTAATATTAACAAAGACCATTTTTACACCTGAGTATTTTTAAGGCCCTCACATCAAATAACTGTGTGGGGGAAAAAAGTTTTAAAAAGAGTAGTAAAGATAATTCTTTCTATGAGAGTACTATGAATTTTCCAGTCAGCAGAGCAACGTGTGACCCAGGGTTTTGACATGGATTTTGAATAGACCAAAATATCCCCAAACAAACCACTTTTTTTTAATGACTCTTCCCATAGACTCTGCTTATACACCACAAAGGAAAAAGAAAAAAAGAGAAAGGAATCAAGTACATTTCTTGTTCGTTTATTTCCCTCTACAAGTCATTCCTAAAACAGATTTCTCTACAGCATAACCTTGCTAATAATACAGGTTTACACAGACACACATTTTATGCTCTACACAAAAGTGTAATCAGCTCTCCAGCTCCCAGAAAAGATTTAGTAGTAGATGTCACTGATTAGTTGTAGAATCACAGAATCATTGAATCATAGAATAGTCTGGGTTGTAAGGGACCTAAAAATCATCTGGGTTGTAAGGGACCTAAAAATCATCTAGTCCCAACCCTCCTTATCCTAGACCAGGCTGCTCCAAGCCCCATCCAACCTGGCCTTGAACACTTCCATGGATGGGACATCCACAACTTCTCTGGGCAACCCATGTCAGTGCCTCACCACCCTCACAGTAAAGAATTTCTTCCTCATATCTAATTTAACCCTGCCCCCCTTCCATTTGAAGCCATTCCCACTTGTCCTGTCATTCCATGCCCTTGTCAAAAGTCCCTCTCCAGCTCTCCTATAGCCCTTTTTGGTACTGGAAAGTTCTATATTACTAGGTCAAGAGTCTTTTTCAAAATCCTACTATATGCCTGAAGAAAATAAACATAAAATTCAGTTAGAAAAAGCACATATTGTGATTTTTTTTTTGTCTTTAATTGTATCAGTTTACTTAGGGTTAAATAAGGACAGTGGTCAAAAAGAGATGGCATCATAGACTTCTAACTTTAGGGTTATACTAAACTGCACTAGAATATATACTAGTCACATATAAACAGGTACAGATTCCCACACTCTTCATTTGAACATTGACTTCACTTCTCAGCATCAATTTAATATTTTAGTCTGTCAGAATTTCTGTTTTAAGAAACTTTAAAGTGTGATTTATGAAGAGTAAAAAGTTTGCTGACTTAATATTTGTTTATATGATGAGGGAAAAAAGGGACTCTACCTGTTTCACTATGGGGAGGAATGACCACACCAGCAAACCATGAATTGGTGTGTGCAATTCATGTATTTACAGTGTTGAAACTGGATAAAAAGGAATTCTTTGTCCTAGTGAGCAAATGCAGTTTCAGGAGCCTTGCATTTTTTTCATGGAAGGTAATAAGTGACTCTAGAGTGACTCAGCACACCTAAGTGTTGTTTTCCATTAGGATGTAGATTATTAACTTAGCTGATTTAGAAGGCTATAACTGGTTGTTATTAATGTAGACTTTAAAGTAAATTAATTAATAAAATAGGTTTTTCACATAAAAACAATCACTCTAGCAATCTGACTAATCCAATACGTGTTTGCATATTACAAAGAGCAGGAAAAGGAAATAAAATCTGTTATTGGGTAAATTTCATTTTTTTTTGTAATTTTGAAAGAAAGTTAGGGTAGACTGATGAATAAGCTGTTAGGACATGAAATTAGGACCTCTTTGCATCCTACTTCACAATAATGCAGGTTATTCAGCAGATATCTTAGTGTAAACTGTTAAATAATATTTAATTCAATATTTTACTGAAATATTTCCAAGATACAAATTTATTCATTGATTTTGAATGGACTACAATAACATTTATAATGTTATCTCAGATGTGACTCACTGAATTATACCATTTAATAAATGCAACAATTTTAATAATGTCCCTTATCTCTCAATTTACATGTTTATCTACGTAAATAATTAAGGTTTTAATGAAATGGGCTGACAAAGTTGAGGTAGGGCCAGATTTGACATTCCTCTAGTGAAGAAGCACAAATATTTGTTGTCTTCAAAAACTGAAAATTCAGTTTTGTTCCAGTGACAAAGTTCCTAATTTAAAGCTGTTCCTCTCTACAAATTCAACTCATGCAAAGACTTACAGAGCACTTAGCCTTGTAGGGTTCATGGCTAATAGAAACTTGTGAAATACTAGCAAGTTCAATTCTCCTCTCAAGAGCTGCCTCATTTTAGATAGCTGCTAACCCTTTATGATCTCTCTGCCAAACAAGCATGTTGTATGTGAAGGATTTATTAAAAGACTTTGATAAGCTGTTGGGTTACATTTTCATAGGTGCAGCAGTATAGAAATTGACACTTGTGTGATGTTCCCAACAGCAGTGACAGAACAAGCAAGACTAGAAGGAATAGTCATGCTCAGAACTGTAGGATGACTACGTCTTTTACACTGTTGGAGGCAAGCAGAAATAAAAAATATCGAATATTCCTGCTCATCTGCTCCATGCATCCTGATATTCCACCTCCTACCTAAGAGGATTAGTCCTCAGAGATCCAAACCATTTAATCGCATAATTCTTAGTTTTTCTATAAAGCTTCTGTGTCCCAATAGTATTGATTCATAGCTGGGAGTGAAAGGGGATTTTTTCTGAGCAAAGTGGCAGGTGGTAAGATTCAGTCTCAACACACCATCTCCCTTCAGGGAAAATGGTTCTCACAAACAACGGATGGATGGCACAATGGTCTGAAACTCAGGTCACATTATTATCTAAAAGGTTTTTTGTTTTCATTCAATAGCAGTATGATAGGTTAATCAAATCAGTAGGGAAAATCCTGTGGTGGTGCTGGTGAAGGAAAAACAGTATGTTATTCAATCTGGTAATCATAGTGAATAGCAGCTCTGGGGGGAGTGAGGTACATTAATACAGAAAGAGGCAGAACAAATGCATTTGGGCTTATTCAGCTACTCACCTCATATTTTGCAAGAGTCAGACACAGAGATAAAGTATCATGTGAGATTCCTCACCAAGCTATTGAATTAAAAGGTTAGAGAAAGGCAGAATCCTCCAAACTTACATTTAGACTCTGAACTGGTGGGAACTCATAGGAGCCAGAGGAAAAGTTGGGGTTTGTGTTTTTCTAAGAGAAATGGTCCTGGCATTTGCTGCCTGCTTCATCATCTGCAGTACCTCTTTTTGCTGCCACCGAGATTTCCATTCATTGATTAATTTAAACTCAAATGGGAAAGCTGACTAACACAAATGCACTCATTGTCCACACTGTAATAGAATTAGGAATCTCAAGATACTTCCTGGACGTTAATGAGGTTTGTTACATAGCGCTGTGCAGTTGTCAACTTCTCTCCTAGAAGTTCTTAAGATTGGGAAAAGTGGAAGATCCAGGTGTTTTTTAAGCTCACAAATGCAATGCACTCAGTGTTTAAATGCCGAAGTTGTGGCACAACTGTAGGAATGCTGAAAGAGTGACAGTTTAAGTTTACACCTTATCCTCACTGATGCTTTTTTGTAGAAGAGAAGGAAAGAAGACGTGGTGTCAGTTCTCTAATTCTGCAGTCTACTCATTTGTCTTGAGATGCACAGGGTACACAGCCAATACAATATATTTTTTTAAATCACATATAAACTGCCTTACAGGAAAAGAAACTAGAGGCACTGCTTTATGGGGTAGGTTCTTTTGTTCTGTTTTTCATGGGTCTTCCTATACTTGCCTCTGTCTGTGTTAAGTCTATAACCTATTTATAGTGCTTCACAACCAATAAGATTTGCAGATAGTTTGAAACTGATTTCTGCCATAGATAGTCAGGATCTATTTCTGGGAAATACCTACAGGGAAGCTACAGCACAACAGAGAAAATGCATTTTTCTGCCTCCTTTTTCATTAACTACTTTTTGAGTTCTGTTGTTCATGAAAAGGCCCATATTGATCTCTACGTAAAGGTGGTAGGCTTAGCTTCACCGAAGTCAGTGTATGAGCCTGGGAGATGCAAGACCAATGGTTATTTTCTTAAGCCTTAGCAGAATATGTTTCAACTGGCATGAGTATTCTTAGAGTTCCAAGTAACAGGAGTTCAGGGGTGATGCAGCATCTGTGGCACATAGGTCATGCCTGGTCCCACACTGTCCCCAGACAAGAAGTGAGTACCTCACCTTGGTACTCAGTCTGAGGGGACTGACTTGTTTCCTGTAGGAAACGTCATACATGATGGCCATATGCACAACATTCGGCATATATTCACAACTCCCTATATTGAATATTGCATATTTAATTTATGCAAGTACTTCAATGTTCACTAAATGTCAGAAACTGATTTAGCCTAGATTCTTCCTTGGATTAATTGGCAGTTTATATATTTATTTTGGCTGACTGATAGAAGCTTATTTTTCTTCCTTGTTCAGTTACACTTATTTTGAAAGGACTACCTAAATGAGCAAAGTAAGTAATTTGTAAGATTAAAAAAAATAAAATTAGGACTGTGGAACAAAAGGGAGTCTGAGCTGGAATCAAACAGGAATGTCCTCTAGCTATTAGTAAATTTCCTCAAGCACAATATTTTGTTCTGTTTTTGCAGTCCAACCCATACCTTCTAGTGTGCCAATCCCACAGGTCTAGCATTGTAAGAGTCCCTGTTGCACTGATTCCATGACTTCACATATACTGGTTTCTGCACAGCACCAAAAGAAGCAGGGAAAGGCAATGAAGAGCAGACTTAAAAGTTTCCATGTGTGCTTTGGTAACAGTAAGAACCTAATTATTTTTCTCTCTCCCTGTATCTCACTTCCCACAAGCTAGCATACACCTGCAGAAACAAGCAGTATTTAAACACGACCCGCCATCAGGAACTGCATTTGCAGAATTATCCCTACAATTCATTGTGACTTCACTGTTTCCAAATTCAGAGTAACAGAATCTGGAGCTCACTGGTAGATGCATTTGTTCCTGAATTCGATATTTTGTATTTACAAGGGATTGTACTTGCAGAAATAAAATATTCAAGGAGACCTTAGAGAACCTTCCATTGCCTAACGGGGCTAGAGGAGAGCTGGAGAATGACTTTTGACAAGGGCATGGAGTGATGGGGCAAGTGGGAATGACTTCAATATGACAAAGGAGAGGTTTAGATTAAATATTAGAAATAATTTTTTTACTGTGATGGTGGTGAGGCACTGGTATAGGTTGTCCAGAGAAGTTGTGGATGTCCCATCCATGGGAGTATTCAAGGTCAGGTTGGATGGGGCTTGGAGCAACCTAGTGGAAGGAGGCAGGAGGGTGGAACTAGATGGTCCTTAAGGACCCTTACAGGTCAAACCAGTGTATGATTCTCTGGTTTTTTTTTACTTAAAAATATATATAGATTCAATATTCTGTGTTGAGTTTAAAGGTTGTTTGAAATTTGCCAGGATTGCAGTGAAAACATGTCCATAAATGTTGACAACCTAAAGTAATGACTGGCACACCAACATTAGCTAATTTTTTTTTGTGCACTGGTGTCACTAGTGCACACTAGTGACACTAGTGCACATGTCATCATGACCAGGCTTCGCAAACGAAGATTTGGGAAGGACTGTACCCACATTTGGTACAATAGGCCTGTGTCTCCAGGCCTCCCAATTGGAGGCCAGAGTAGACTAGTGATGAAGATCAATATGGCCAAGACTGAGATGTTGTTTCAGGGAGTCCTTGAATCTCCTCTTCGGGTCTCCTCTCTTGTGGCAACCAGTGGCAAGTTCACCATAAAGCAAGATCTTAGGGAGGCGGTGGTCCTTCATCCTGGAGACGTGTCCTGCCCAACGCAGCTGTGTTCTCAGCAACATGGCCTCAATACTTGTGACTGCTGCTTGTTCTAGAACAGATGTATTGGTCACATAATCTGACCAGGGAATGTTAAGGATTGTATGGAGACAGCGTTGATGGAAGTCTTCTAGCAGATGCAGGTGATGGCGGTAGATGACTCACGATTCAGAACCATATAAAAGAGTAGACAGCACACTGGCTCTGTAAACACTGATCTTGGTACTTTTCTTCAAGGTGTTTATTCCGCCAAACTCTTTTATGGAGTTTTCCGAAGGCACTATATGCCTTTGCTAACCTGTTGTCTCTCTCTCCGTCAATCTTACCATCCGAGGAGATGAGGCTACCTAGGTAATTAAACTGCTGGACTCATTTGAGCTCTGATTCACCAGTGGTGATATGGGGATGATGGAAGACTTCCTGAGGTGCAGGATGATAGAAGACTTCTGTCTTCTTTAAGCTGACTTCCAGCCAAAAGAACTCAGCAGCCTCAGCAAAGCAGGATGCTAAACTCTGCAGAGCTGCTTCTGTGTGTGCAACAAGGGCGACGTCATCAGCATAAAGCAGCTCCTGGACAAGATGATTTAAGGTCTTAGTGTGGGCCTTCAGTCGCCTTAGATTGAATAGGCTTCCATCAGTACGATATCGAATGTTGATACCATCTTCTTCATCGAGGTCTGCCGTGGCCCTTTGGAGCACCATGCTGAAAAAGATTTTGAATAGCAGTGGAGCAAGAACACAGCCTTGTTTCACGCCATTCTTTATTAGAAAGGGCTCAGAAGGTGTGTTGCCATATCTGACTTGGCTGTGCTGATCCTCATGGAGGGAGATGATCATCTTAAGGAACTTGGGGGGACATCCTAAATGTTCCAAAACATGCTGCAGACCTTTTCTGCTCACAGTATCGAAAACCTTGGTGAGGTCAACAAAGGTTACATAGAGACCTTTGTCCTGTTCCCTACACTTCTCTTGCAGTTGTCTGAGAACAAATACCATGTCTGTGGTACTCCTGTTGGCTCTGAAAACACATTGACTTTCAGGTAGGATTTCTTCTGCTATAGCGGGTATTAGTCTGTTCAAGAGTATTCTTCCCAGGAGTTTGCCAGCAATGGAGAGCAGAGTAATACCACGGTAATTTGAACAGTCTGATTTAATTCCTTTCTTCTTATATAGGGTAATGATGACTGCATCACGAAGGTCTGATGGTAGTTCACCTAGTTCCCAACAGCGCACCACAAACTCATGAAATTTAGCATGGAGTGCTTGGCCCCTGTGCTTCCAGACTTCAAGTGGAATTCCATCAACCCCAACTGCCTTGTCGATTTTCACCTGCTGTATGACCTTGAGGGTTTCTCCTAAAGTGGGGGCAGTATCCAATTCGTACTTCACTGGTTGTTGTGAGATGGACTGAATTGCTGAGACATGGACTACATGGCTAATACTGAAAAGAGTCTGAAAGTGTTCAGACCATCGATTCAGAATGGAGGTTTTATCTGTCAGAAGCGTTTGACCATCTGTGCTGAGTAGAGGGCTTTGGACTTGGTATGTAGGTCCGTATGCTGTTTTCAAGGCCTCATAGAATCCTCTGTAATCACCCATATCTGCGCATAATTGAGTTTTTCCTGCTAGACCAATCCACCGCTTGTTCTGGATGTCACAAAGTTTCTGTTGGAGCTTGCTGCATGCAAGATGAAAGGCTGCTTTTCTGACATGGCAAGATGGCTGAGCAAGGTGTGCTTGGTGAGCAGTTCTCTTCTTCCTCAACAATCCTGGTGCATATGTAGGAACACAAACACATTTTCATTTGTTTGGAGAAGGCATTTAATGCCTTGTCACGTGGTTTCATGTCTCTGGGATGGAAGGGGTTTCATTCCTAGGAGATGTCTTATTTGGTCATACCTAGGATTCTTACTGAATCAGCTGAATCTTACTGAATACAGAACAAAATCCCCTCTCCAGTTCACTTTAGATGTTAGGCATTCATATTTTGAAATATAATGTGGATATATTTTATAATCCTTTATAAAGATGAAGGTCTTACATAAAACTCTGAAATAAAGCAGGGGCAGAGCCTTTCAGTGTGTTGGGTAGATGTGCCCATAATGGAAGTGAGAGGTCAACCAATTAACACCTCACATGATCCTTGCTGAAAGTGTTTAGTATGGGGAAAAGAGATTAAAATGTGACACTTGACCATAAATATGCAATTTTTTTTCAGGTTTTTGAAATTTTTATTCTTCACAAGATGTTATCCTTCCTGACTTTGCCTTTGGAAGAAAATCTTGGTTGCTATGAAGGCAGGAAAGTACATAAAAAGGTGATATATCTAGGTTTGGTGTTCACCAGCCCACTACACTGAAGACTTGCTGTGGAATTTAATACATACAGTACATATATACAGTATAGATATTATATTCCTGAATGATAACTTCAGGAAGGCATGGCTCACCTGTTTAAACAGGACTCAACTGGAAAGCAGGACACAGACAACTTTGAATTTTGGCCCAGCCCAGTACTGAATGTACCAGTATATTCCCAGAAATTTCTGATTTCCAGAATTAGCTCCATAGCAGAGTAGGAAGTCCCCTTAAAACTTTGTGACATTTTGAAACAACTATGTTAATAAAATAAGAAAATAAGCTGTATCCTCTCTAGAGGGTTTTATATCCCTAACTACAACTTCTTGAGCATTCCAGTCATTTCTTTGGAATGCAATAGATGTAAAATTGCTGCATTTAATATATATGTTTGAAGTAAAAGGAAAAAAGCCTCATATTTATCCTGGGGAAAAAAAAAAAAGATACTGAAAGATACTGCACTAATTCCCCCAGTACTGTTCATCTTGTTAAGATGACCTGTTTTTAAGGCAATATATGCAAGTGAAAAGTTGATTGTCAGTACATAAAAGCCTGCAGGGATACAGCAAGCAATGTGGGTAGAGAGGAAAGATGATGTTCAGACAACCACCATTTATTTGGACAACAGCTACTGACCAAACATAAATCTTCAGTAAACCTACGGGGCAGGGGGAAGAAAAAAAGACACTTATTTAAAGAACTGGGCTTCATTAGTGCAGTGAAAATGGAGATTTTGTGCATAAATTTTGTGCAGTTAGTACTAGTATTAATGTGAAGGGTACACCAAAAATACTGATTCCTCTGAGAAAATGTCTCTTTCAGAAAGCTGAATAAAATGCTGTTTGCAGATATTTGCAGATGTTCCCACTTACCTTCATTTCTCAGCTACAGCTTTGTCTCAAAGTGGGAGATGTGTGACAAGAATGAAAGAAATGTGAAAAATTTCAAAGGCAGAAAGTTATAGAGGTG
>NW_016690217.1:6243444-6245698 GCF_001604755.1 Lepidothrix coronata
TTGGATTACTTCCTAGAAAACTGGGAGCTAAAATTTGATGCAAAAAGCCCACATAATTATGCATATTTTTGAATTGAATCTGTCACATCTCAGCATTTGAAGCCTCAAATCCTGCATCTTTTCTCTGAAATCTGAAAGACTGTTACTCACAAAGGCTGTTGTTCTGCAGCATCATGTATCTCATGTCTTATTTAAATGTTTCCACAGATATCTCATATGGCGCTGTTGGATTGCACTGAGGTCAACTGCATATGACATGGACATTGTCTAGAGCCTACATCAAGACAGAGAGGGGTGCTGTGATGCTGTATTTGTGTTATACTCACAAAACTTACCCACACTTGTTGCCATGCTTCTCTTTAATTTAGGGAACAGGTGACTTCACTGTTGGTAGGCACCATGCCTGAACAGGAGATCATCTAAAGAGGCAAGAAAAGGAAAAGCAAAGGGATTGAATTTTAAATGGTATTAAATAATCCAGAAATGTTAACAAGGGGTTTATACTCATCTTTCTCAGAGGTTGTGTGCAGATAACTTAGAAGATATATTATGGTAGGCAAGGAAATGCTTTCTATTTTTTAAGGAAAGATAAATCACATGTTGTTAAAAAGTAATACAGTAGTATAATTAACCGGAATTGTGTTGCAACATTTATTGTACTAATGGTACAGTTTTTGAGATCTGCATTCCACAAATCTTTTTCATTAGATGTCCTTTTGAAACATATATAAAAAAGTGTGAGAGGGTTGTATGTCAGAGTGATAGCATTAATAATTTTTATTTGATATGATTTTCTCTAAACAGCTATATCACTTTTTCTTTTTTCTTTTTTCTTTTTTTTTTCTTTAGAAAAGAATTATTTCATTTTAGTTAAACCATATTTTTAAAAAATTATGCTTTTTTCTTAATGTTCCCTCAGATCCCTATGCCAACATGAGCTACAATAAATAGCAATATTCTGGTATGTCATGGTTTGAGATAGCCCCAAAATCTAAATTCTTAGTCCTAGCCCCCTGTCACATCTCAATCCAATGTGAGATGGGTTTTTTTCCAGACAAAACACATCAGACTCCAAATGGGGGAAAGGGAATATATTACAATGACTGTACAAATAAATACTACAATACATTATATACACGATCACAACTATCTCTACCATGACATAAGTATTTACAATGGATCAGATCTCTTCTCCCCTCCAAATAAAAGTCCAGGAGGGAAGAAGGACAGATCCCTTCCAGTCTCTAAGCAGAAGTATCTTCTACAACAGCAGTCATCTGTCCTCTCCACATGCAGCAGCTGATAGCTGGATTTCTGCCAGCACACACGAGGGAGGCCTCCAAGCCCCTCTCGGCCCCTTGACGCAGGTGAAGGGGTCTTCAGTGGGCTACGTTCACCCCAGACAAAGGTCGTTCCACCACGGTCATATCATGAAGTACAGGGGGTCTTCATGACAGTCTGGTATCTTCAGGGAATTCAGATTCCCCTTTGCAGAGCTACTGTGCTCTGCCTCAGGCTGCCACCTTGGCAGCAGTGGCGAGGGGGGGCGAAGGTCACCCCCCTCTGCATTCCTCTCCATCCCAGTCCAGCTTCCCAGGACGCTCTGAGCTTCTCAGCTCCTCTTTCTCTCTAGTGCTGCTATACTCCAAGGCTCCTCTCAAATAGGAGTCCATCTACTCCTCCTTTCTCAGAGGTCTCAAAGGAGTTTGGGGGGGGGTCTGGTTCAGTTCTTACCCCAAAACTCTGCAGCTCTGCTGCTGACTCTTTTTGTCAGCTCTCTGAGACAACTCAGTGTCTTCCTTAGTCAGTTGCATGCTGTTTCTGCTGTTTCTCCGGTTCAGTTCTTATCAGTTGGCTTTCAGCCATAGCCTCTGGATGCTGCATCTCTGCTTCTGCTCTGTCTCCGCTGCCCACGGTGGAGAAAACATCTCCCAGCTTAACTACAGACACTTAGCTCAGTCTAACACTGTTCCAAGTCTCTGCAGTCCCCCCCAGCTGGGGCTGGAGGGGGCAGAGCCCTCCAAGGGGCTCTGAGCCCCTTCCTTGTGGATCTACAACATGGCCACCTCTCCTACAACAACCAAACTACCACTCTTCTCTTCCGTTTGCTTGTGGTATGTTTACATTTTGCAGGAGCGCCCATTGGACAAAACTTCAAAACTTCCAGGTGTTTACCACCCCCTGGGGTTTTACCACTTTTTCTTAGTTTCAGGGGGGAAAACTTGGTTTAAACTACTACATGGTGTAAGCCTGT
>NW_016690217.1:6245738-6270708 GCF_001604755.1 Lepidothrix coronata
AAATTTGTCTGAAAGGATCACCATGGGAGCCTCCACCTCCAAAACCACTTGGGAACTTACAAAGCAAAACATCTTTTTTTTTTTTTTTTTTTTTCCCCAAATGCGGTTGATTTCAGGATTAAGATTACCCCTTGGCCATTTACCAGACAGACTGTACACTGTGTTCATGCTTGTCAGTGCTGTTGCCCTCCCAGTATCACCATGATATGCTGCATTAATAATAATATTTACCAGCTTGTCAGTCGGTCAGTGGCCACAGAAATGGATCATTTGTTATTCAGTACAAATTAGTCATTAAGAAATCAAGCTGCAAGATGTTTATTTAGTGAACATTTTTTATTCAAATGTACACATGCTTTTAGAAAAGAAAACTGTGTAAAACTTGTGATTTTGAATAGTGAGAATGAGATGGGGAAAAAAGCTATTTATACTGATTCTTTCAAATGAAGTCTTACTCAAAAAAGGAATGGAAATGAAATTTGCTTATTCACAATTTCAGGTCCTTTTCATTCTATTTGAACAAAGTAAATAAGGAATCTTTTATACCACTAAACTTAGACTAATTTTGTATGGCTGAGACAGTGAATCTAATATCGTAATACTGCTGTGGACCTGAAAAGAGAGATTTGTGGGAATGGCACTGGTAACAAATACCATTATAAAAGAAAACATTTTCTTTTCTTGTAGAATATTGACATGTAGAAAGACATATCAGCAATTAAACATTCTCTTCTCAAACCACATCCACTTTCTTTCTCAGTACAAATAAACACAGCGTGGGCATTCACAGGACCGTTTTCAACTCCAAAAGTGCTAGATGAGTTCACTGAAACTTCTGATGTTTCACCAAACAATGACTTGAGTGTGGTGATCTTGTTACCTCAGACTTATTTTCTGTAGTTTGTTTTCACTCATTTCTCTGGGGGGCAAAAAAACCCCAACCCAACCCAACAAAAAACAAAAACTAAAAAACCCCCACAAAACAAACAAATAAAACCAAACCAAACAGACAAAAAACCCAACAAACAAAACAAACAAACAAAAACCCTCTAAACTTTGGGGGTGGGGAGAGGGCAACCCCCCCCCCAAAAAAAAAGATAAAACAAATTGGGAAAACATTTAATTTAACTTTATAATTAATTAAATACAGCAAAATTCAGTTAAAAAGTAATACTCAGTGCCACTGAGTTCTATCCATGGCAGGGAATTGGAACTAAATGACCTTTAAGGTCCCTTCCAACCAAACTGTTCTGTGATTCTATGGTTCTGTGAAGTAAGAAAAAAAGGACCTGCAAAATTTTGCATGGTGTAAAATGTGGATTTGCATGTATCCCCATGTTTCCAGTCATTACCTGTTCACAGGGTGCTACAGACTGGAAATTCCATGCAAATAGCTTCAACTATTCATCTGCAATAAACACTGAAAGCTGTTGGACAATTAGGCTGCCCAAAAGAAAGAAAATAAAATCTTTTTTTTTTTCCCCATGGATGTGTTGAGGGTGGAGATACAGTAAGGGTGTAGGGAGGAAAGGAGCTTTATCATTGCTGAAATTAAAGGGTGATGAGAACCATCTGCAAGTGGAATGCTGCACCACTGTGTTGTTGGGATGAATGTGCATGTGCTGCCGTCTCTCATGCAGCATCAGGAGTTTCTAGGCTACCCCCAGCACCAGGAATGCAGGGAACAATAATGTATTTACATGTTTTCAATTTTGAAAAATAAAATAGGTATTGGCATAAAATACAGTGTGGCACCCAGATAAATTCATAGTGGAGATATCAGAGGAAAGGAGCCTTTCATCTCAGTGATCACCACAGTGATCACACAGTGTTTTACTCCTGGTTGTGACTTATGGAGGGCAGAGGCGAGAGTGCCTGTCTGTGAGATGATGCTTCCAGCTTCTGCACCCCAGAAACTTTTCTCCCAGCCCTGTATCCCAAAGCCATTGGGCAGCTGCTGCTCTCAGCCCCATTAGCTGGTCATACAGAAGCTCCTGACAGCCCCAGTGATTTATCAGCCTCAAACTTGGTGGGGAAATAAGTCATCCTTTCACGATGGAAACAAATACAACAGATCTAGTGGAGGTTCTCAGTTTACTGCTGTTTTGTCTTGAGCTTTATTGTCATCACTGCTATTGTCATCATTCTCCTGTTCATAGCTAATGTCATCATTTACAGTCAGACATTGTGTACGCTGGGTGACTAGTGTTGTTTGGGCATGAATAACCTTTTCTATAGGATTAATAATGGATCTTCAGTGAGAAACAATGGTGGGGAAGGGTTAGTGGGGGGAACTCCTGTAAAGGCTGCATGTTCTTGGATGCTCTGCTTCCTCAAGCCAATTCACTGTGATCCTGTTGTACTAAATCAATCATTTGATGCAGACAAAATATGTCTGCACAGTGAAAGGAAGGTAAAGGTAATTCCCAGCCTTTCCTCACATGAACAGTGAAAGAGTGCTCTGTAGGTTATGAAAGAGAGCTATCTCTTCGCAACAGGTCTGGTTTTGTGGCACAGGCTCCACCACCATGTGAAACAGGCTGTGTTTTTAATGCTGGAGATGAACCCCTTCTCAGAAAAACATAAGGATCATCTTACTGTACACTTACTTGCCTTTGATTCTTTAAGGATCAGAGATAGGAAGACACAATATTTCCCCTTCACTAATCTTAGTTATAAAAAGCTACAATAGCATTTCTGTGCTAGAAGCAGGTTAGTTTCAGTCAAAGGCAGTATGTCCCAAAATTAGCAGGTTACTATAGAATGCATATGCTCTTTTCACCTTTCCATCTAAAGCTACATGCATTTCCCTCAGCAGCTCCACCAGCACTTTCGTACAGGGATGGAGGAAAAATCTGTATGCTTGCAGTAATGCTATGTTACAGTCAACCACAGTCCCAACATCTCATTATCAATTTAGCAGGGCAGTCCAGACAGCGATCGCTGAGCTACAGGAAGGGCTAAATTTATTGTTGGTGGTTTTCATATCCATCTTTTCAAATCATCAGCATATGTTATATTCTGTAAAACTGAATATGAGTAAAGGTTTCATTTTTCCATCATAAAGGATGGATTCAGTTGACACTATAAATTACGAAGGCAAGCCCTGAAAAGTTTTCAAAACCCCACTACAATCCAAGGGTACAATGGCATTTTATAATGAGTAGAGGATGAATTTCAAAGTGATCAGTACTTTAACTTCATTTGCTGAATCAGTATATCTTCAGTTTCTGTAAAACTACATGCATATTATCTGAATTGTTAAAAAGTTGTTGTTTTCCAAAACCAAATCTGAACTTACTTACAGAAGAGATTCCTCACAGGTTTAAGTTTTAAAAATGAGTCCTGTAAGGATAACCTCTGCTCCATAGCTCTCGTTGAGGGCAGAGGTGACTTATGTATGCCTCTCCTGACACCAGTTTTTCTAGATTGCTCATAAAAATTACTCATGGTTGGTATTTCAGCACTTCCTAAGACAAAACTCAGGTTCTAGTGCTTAACTGTCCTCCCTGTCCTTTAGTTTTTCCTCATTTTTAACATCAGTTTTGCTTTTTGTAATGAGAACTCAAAATTCACTTCTGATCTATAGCAGTAGTTTATTCCTCTCTCTTTTCCCCTTCAGCCCACCCCAAGATTTTTGGCACATTTAAAGCATGCTATCAGTTTATTTGTAGTCACCTCTTCAGTTAACTAAGCAAATTCTCATTTACATATACTTTTTCTCCTAGTTCATGTTTTGCAGAGCTCACTACCAACCTTTGCACTTACATCCTCTCCCACACTCTCTTTTTTTCTCCCATGGAACTTCGTAAATTACAGTTTCCAAACAAACATTAAATACTAATGGTAGGTCCTCAAATCTGTGTTGCTATACACGTGGAATCAAGCTGACTTGAGCCAACAGTTACAACTCTTTACTGTAATCATCTGTAAAAGGCATGCAAAAATAGATACCTGCTGGACAAGTCTTTTGAATTTCTTTTGATAAGAAAGCACTGAAAAAGTAGGTGAAGGTTTATGCTGATACTAATCACCACCACTATATTCCACCTCCCAAAAAATTCACCCAAATAAGCACCATAGTAAAGATGAATTAGAGTCACATTCCTCTGTCAGATCTTTCCTTGGAATAGCATTGCTATAAACTTTCTCTACTTCAAGGAAGAAAACCAGTATTGGCAGGTAAGACTCCCAGTTTTTGTCACACAATTCTCCAGCAGCTTTAATCTCTCTATTCATCAGATAAAATGTAATTTGAAAACATTTTCTAGAATATGGAACATCAAATTTTAGTTTAGAGTGCAGAAAACAAATTTATTTTTTAATTTTAAAATAACTTTATTAAGAACTCAAACTATAGAGTTGCAACTCCATGTTTTAATAGAAAATGGGATTTCTGTTGCTTGATTTCTATGGCTTTTTCCTCTTGTAATGGTTTAAAAGTGTCTTTCTAGTCCAAGATGACCATTTGTAAAAATGGTACCATGGGATGTACATTTTTTCAGCTCTCTATGAACTTCCAGAGCCAAATTTTATAGCCTTGAAAGTAAAAAGATTTCTTTTGGACTCCTTTTATACTCAGCTGTTCTGTTTTTTGTCTGCAAAGTGCTTGACTTGCTCTTTGCAGGAAACATGTTTTTCAAGGCAGATGAAGTAAAAGAATTTCATTGTTTTGAATTGTGTTGACTATCCATTTTGCTGCCTTTTATTTCTTTGAATATCAGTGGCCTGTGAAGCAACAGTATGAGTCAGTTTAATCTTTGGCATCTGCAAAGCATTTACCTTATTTGTAGCCAAGCTGTGGTACTTCATGTTCTTCTTCAAAGTTTTGGGTGTAAGGTGAATGACATGTACCACCTGAACATTAATCAAAGTCTGTGTGGTGCTTGATGAAAAGTTCTGTGCACTCCACAGGACAGATTTTTGTTTCACTGTTGTCAGAGGCAGTGGATCACAATTTTCTTCTGTTACGTTTTCCCACTGGTAGTCTGCGGGCGAGGTGCTCTATTCCTATGATTCAGGAACATGCAAGAGTGAGCCCAATGTCCCTCCTCACTCACACCCTGCACCTACGCTCACATGCACCTACAAAAATTCAAAGACAATGTGTGTGCTGGTTTAAAAGTTAACCAGCAGGGGAAATGAACTCAACTCAAAAGAGAGATTATAAGTCAGAATAACAATTTAATAAAATAATACAATAAGTACAATTATACAAACAAACAATTGGTCTTAACTCACAAAACCCAAATGTATAACCCAGCACCCTGGGGCATGAACAAAGTGGTGTTCCTTGGGCCCCCCCCCGAGTCCAAAGTAAAGGGAGAGGGGAAAAACCTGCTGGTGGGAGAGCTGTTGCAGTCTGGTCAAAAGTGGTGATTGCAGTCCAGTTGAGGGTGGTGGTCTCAGTCTGGTTGAGAGTGGTGAGCTGCAGTCTTCCTCTGGATCCCATGAGTGGTAAAAAGGTTCCAAAACTCCAAGTTTATATATTCTCCAGTTCAGGTAGGAATGCTTAGTCCTTCCCTCAGAGCGGGGAATTCCATGAAAAGGTATGAGGACAGGAATATCTACAGGCCTCTACTGCTAACAATTTCTGGGAAATGGCATGGAAGGCTATAGAACACACAGTTTTGGGTTACACCCATACCATGATGAACTGGTCTCAGCTGTCCTAACTAGGACAGTGTGCAATGAGAGAGGTACAGAATTAAGTTATCCTGCCACAACTGAAAATGACTCATTAACTCCATCATCTCCAAAGCCAAATAACATTAAGCCTAAATCAGGACACATGACAATACGGATGTACAGTGAGAGGATTACAAGACGAATATTTCTTCTCTTGCCTTAACCTGTAAGTGGTCCTATCTAATTCTGAATGTTATACTAACACTGCTAACCCCAAAGCCAATTATACCAGTCTAAGGAACCTGTTTTCTGTTCCAGACCAGTCTCCATCACGATCTTAGAAATCTCACAAGACCTGTTCTCTGTGTGGTGTGTTTTGCAAATCAGAAGAAAACAGGTATTAGCCACAAAGACTATGCTGGAAACCTAGTGCCACAACTTTGTGTGTACTTGGACACAGTCAGAAGGCCATTATGTTATACCTGTGAAGAGCACTTTCAAATGTAGGAAAACAAGGTTATAGGAGAAGTTTAAAATCACTGATTTGACCAACGAAGGTTGTGGCAAAACATAGAGGGCTCATAGTTCTTTCCATAACTACGATAAAAAGTAGAAATATCAATTCTTACACAACTTTCTGCAGACAAGTTCAAGGTATAAACTATGACAAAAAGTATTAAAAGTTACCATAGGGGAAATCTGCTGAAAAGTGACATGAACAAAGACATAATGAGCAGTAATACTATATACAGTCGAAAAGTCGATGCCACATTTCCTCACTTCACATTTTACTTCAAGCCGTAAAACTAGACAAAATATAACTTATTCTTCACAGGGAAAAAAAGGGAAAAAATGGGCATAGGAGAGTTTCTGTTAGAGAGGAAATATTTAACCTTCAGACCAGAAAGTACTAAAGAAGTGTCAGGAATGAAGGAAGAATTTGGAGTGCTGAGGCTAAGGAATGGGATCAAGGATGCTGGAGAAAAAGGAATGGAGAGTGACAGTGTGAATGGGGAGAAACGAGTTCTGTTCGTCATTTAGGAGATGTAGGATGGCAGGCTGCCTGAAGGGCAGCACAGAGAAAGATCAACAGGGATCCCAGAAGTGGGATCAATATGAGATGCTTTTAAGAGGAAAGAGGGGAAGAAGAAACCTGATAGGAGTGGGTGGGCCAAGTGGATAAACCTGAACTGGAGGGGACTTTGGAAATCTGCAAGTACAGCAGGGGCTAACACGAGAAAGGGCACTTAAACAAGGAGAGGGAGACAAGAGGCAGAGAGTGCCTTTCAGATACTGCCAGTTGTCCTTGCAGGGAGTTAATAAAACCTCGAGAAAAATAAGAGACACCTGGGGAGAGGGATGGAGATTTTAAACAGAAATTCAGAGGTGGAAGTGTGCTTTTGGAGATTAGAAAACTCTGAGTAGGTAAGACAGGAGAAATGGAAGGGCCTGGTCAGGGAGAAGATAGGGCTGGAAGGAGAAAAGATCAGACTGACAGTGGAGCAGGAGCAATGTTGTGGGGGGGAAGACAACCCTATGATGCCCTTCACACAGCAAGGACAGGGGTCAGGAATACTCAGAGCTGCAAAAAAATACAGTTATCATCACCAAAGTAGCAACAGTCCCTGCTATTCTTCCCCATCACTTTGATATTTCCCAGGACCTCATGAGGGCTTGTCTTAATTCATTCTTCTTTCCAGTCCTAATCCCTTCTCCTCTCAATCTAGCAGTGGAGCAGTGACAAATGCATATTGAATATTGTCCACTGCCAGCTTGCTGAAAAAAGAGCCAATGGAGCTCACATGATGGGGGCAAAAGATTTTTGGCTGCATTGATATATCTCTCTGACTTTTCTGAGACATCCAGGGAGAGCAAATATCACTGCCCACTAATCTGAAAAAATTGGCATCATCCTGACTGCAGGGGCAGAGACCTTGGCAGCATCCATCATGGGAGAGAGCACTTAAAGAAGAAGAAAGTGAGCAATAATGTGGGCATGGAGCCAAGGCTGCTTCAGGAGAGGGGGATTTTAGGAAAGACTTTTGTTGAGGCAGGGCAGGAGGTTCTGCTTCTGAAGGTGAGCATGGTGAGCAAACTGCAGCTGGCTCCCATAAGCACTCACTTCAGTTGTACCAGGATGAAGACAACTGAAGAAAGTAGGCACATATGTGCACAAAGTCCTGTGGAAGTCTTGCTGTGTTTTACTCTGTTTGGAGATCAGAACTGGAGCAACCTGCAAAATAACAGGACCTGAATATCACTTCCACATTTATCCTGTTGGATTGGGATGAAATAAAGAGGTTCCACATTTAGAAGACAAAATAAAGTGATGGATGTTTTTATAACTGCTGAAATTGTTTTAATGCTAGAAAGATGAAATCTTAGGCACTGATATCCCTGTTCTTGAGCTGACATTAAATAGAGCAATTTGCTTGTTTTTAAATGTTATTCACTTGAAATGCCTGTTCAAAGTTAATAAAGCAAACCAGAGATGTATTTAAACTTTAAAATTAAAAACCAGTCTACTTTTTCTCCAAGTACCATTTCAAATGGCACAAAGAAATTCACACAAGCTAAAGGAGCCTCTGCATGTAATTTCTGAAGGCAATATTTCCTCAGTTCATCTTACAGTCTTGTCAGGTACTACTGAGTCAACCTAGTTCTGAAGTTTCCTTGCTTGTTAAGGCTGTACACAGGTCTAGAGATGTCATTATTTCAGTGCTGTAGCATTGCAAAAAAATTATCTTACTGGTTTAGTGCAGCTTAGAAGTAAAGGCTTAAAATTACTTAGCATTATGTTTATTGTCTATAAATCCAAATCTGAAATGGCAATTCATGTGCAGAAGTGGATTGTGATGTTATTTCTCTCTGGTTTGGGTACCTTCATGGTTATCTAAGGACTCTGAGACACTGAATTTCATAAAACACTGAAATCCAATTTTATTCTCTGCAAAGGCAACCTGGAGTGTCAAGCTTGTCATAATGATAGAGACATACTTGTCACCACCAGAGTATTTTAAAACTGTGCCTTCCAGAAGATCTGCTCTGTGTGTATTTACAGAAACACTTCAGATGCTTCACCATTTTTGCTGGTTTATGTTACAGCAGGGATGAGTGTATTAAGGTCTCAAAGGAATGCCTTCAAAAAGACATTTTGGCTGCCAAAAACCATAGGAGAATATGATTACCCTCTGGAAATATGTGGGTAAGGTGAGGGAAAAAGACTGAAGAAAACCACAAGTGAAAGGGAATGATTTGCGCAGAATATAGTCAGTAGAAATCAAGTGTGAATAAACTTACACCAGAAATGTGGAGATAATCCCAGAAACTTCTCCTGGACGGGTTACCTCATAGGAATCATGGAGAAAACAAACTAAATCAAAACCCCAGGCTTATCCAACACTTGATAAATGCATTCATGGCACTACATCAACCTAAACATGGTACAGTACCAGGGTGATGGTCTTAATAATTTCCATCTTGTAAAAGGTCCCACTCTCATTCTTTCACATTTTCCTGAAGAAAACTGTGCACTGCTGAAAATATAATATCTAGTGTCAAATATTGCTGAATCCCTGTCCAAAAAAACTTCCAGAAGCAGTGGGAAGATTGTGATAAGTATATACCAAAATATATCCAAGTAAGTTATTTCTTTCATTCAATGGCTTCCATGTGAGACAGAGGTAGTGTATCCCTAAACACCACCCAACACATCTAGTCCTTTTTAGTATTTTTTTTTTGTACAGCCAAGTCCTGATAGTTGTTCACCTCGTTTGTTTTTTTAAAAAAGCCAGTGGCACCAACTCAAACAGTAGCCGATTTGTGTCAATACTACATTATAGTTATACAGTCCTATTGTCTCAACCCAATGCACAGCTTGGGCATTTAAAAATACTAATTCATTGTGGAGATGGAACACATTTTCCTTCCTCACTCAGATTTTTTTTCCCTTTAATTTCTTATATTTTTTTTACTTATCCTTTAACGTTTATGTGTCTCTGAAGAATGTGATGGAAAGGTCTCAGAACAAATGCTGCTCAAAAGCACTAAAAGTGAGCCCAGGCCTTGCTTCCGCCTTCCAGGACCTCAAGACAAATTTTCACACAAAGTTCAAAAAAATTTCAGTAAGATATGGGCATCTCTGTATACTCACACGGCCCCTGACAATGGATCCTAACTGAAACAGCCATTTTTTTAACAGTTTGACTTACCACTTTAAGGTAAGGTTTAATTCTCTAGCCTGTAAAATCAACTTCATGAGATGAATGATGACTAAGTTTGATGAAATCATGGTGGAGAAAACTTGTCATTTTGTGGCACTGCTGGTCGTGAGAGCACATAGGCATGATGTGCAGTGGATCTTCTCTGGGCCATACGGAAAAAGAGAGTGATTAAAACACAACACTTCCATGGTCCTTCTGCATCTTTTCCATTCTGCTCAAATATTTGAACCTTGAAATCACTAAACATATTTGAGAATGAAGCGGTGTAGAGCAGAGTCTGAGGGTTTCATAGACCATATGAAGAGAAGACTGATGCCTCAGTTATCTGTTCTTTTTTCTTTAGAATAAGGTTTCATTTCATTACTACCATATGGAGGAAAATCTTTTAAAGTCAGTTCTATACTTAATTATGAAGAAAAAAAATCCGCCTCCAAAGAGATATCAAAATAATGAATTCTCACATTTCTTTTATATTTTCTGAACACACATTCAACATTGTATTAAACTCATTATTTCATCATCTGTGTCTGTAGATGAATTTTATAATACTAGTAAAACATTGATTACATTTCCCATTAAAAGATGTTAATGTATTATTTAATACCAAAAATAACCTAGCATGGAAATGAATATCTTTATTGAAGAGACCATTTTGAATAGTTTTTATTCCAAAACAAACAAAAAAATTAAACAAAAACCCCCAAAACAAACAAAACAAAACAAAAATCAACTCTACATTGTATTATGTGTGCAAAATGCTTTTACAGACCAGAACAGAAATATTGAAAATACAAAAAAGCATTTGTGACGTAGAAGAATTATTCTCAGGCTCTGGTCATCATTACAAAAAATAAGTAAGGAAGCATCAAGGCAATGCATGAAAAGCCCAGGTTATGACAATTCAGTAATTATTGCCAGACTGGTCCTGCAATACTTCCCAGGCAAAAAGTACAAAACCCCCATAACTTCTACCAAGCAAAGGTGAAAATGCATGGGGTTTTAATCTATTCCTTCCAGTCACTCCTGCCATCTCGTCCTTGCCTTGCACGACTCCCAGAACACATACACTGACTGGCAGGAAAAAAAAAAGAGGAAAATTTCAAGGTTGTTTAAGGTCAGGATCTTCCCTGTTCTCCCTCCACGGGGCACCGGGAACTCTCCTTTCCCTTCCCCACCTTTGGGCACTTTGCTGGGCGAGGAGGTCCCAGGGCACCCACTCCCTTCCCTCCTTATTCTTTCTGTCATGTGACTCCCGGAGCGTTTACTTTCTCTGAGGATGCTTTCTCCCCTCTCACACTGAAGGAAATCAGCCTGGAAAACGCCTTCCTTTTCCACCCCTCTTCTTTTTTTTTCTTTTTTTTTTTTTTTTTTTTTTTTCTTCTTCTCCCCCCCTCCCCCCCCTTTTTTTTTCCCCTCTCCTTTTTTACCTTTTTCTTTTTTTCTTTTTTCGTTTGGTTAACGCTGGCAAAGGAACGAACTGCGCGTTGCAGCCCCTGCATCCAACTTGAGCGGTACGAGGGGAGGGAGGGGCGCGGAAGGGAAAGCGCGCAGCATCTCACACATGCACACACACGCTCATACGCTTCCCGGAGCTCCGCTGCTCCCCAAAACTCGGGGAAGGACACAGAAATTGTTTGGATAGGAGAACTGTTTGAGATGCCCTTGAGATGCCCAAAGCGGTTGCGTTCCGGGGAGAAAGTGAGGTCCATCGGGGATCTGGCTCTCCCGAGGCTTCCCGGCTCCAGCTTATTCAGCGCCGAGACCTGCCTTTCAAAACAAAATAAAAATTTAAAACAAAAAGAACCAAAATATCCCAAATCTAAACCAAACAAAAAACCCCCCAACTCCCCCCCTAAAACCTCCAAAAAATTTAAAACAAATAAACAAACGAAAAAACCACCAAAAAACACCCAACAACAACTACAATAAACCAACCAGCCAACCAAACTCAAATAAAACAATAACCCCCATATGAACGGATAAAAGAAAAACAAAAACCTAAGAAAACTCCACCCCCCACCCCCCGAAACTCAACAAAAGAAAAAAAAAAAACAAACAAATCTCTAACAAAAAAACCTAGAAAGAAAAAAAAAAACAACCACAGAAAAAACCAAAACCAAAATCAAACAACTAAAAAACCCCACAACACAAAAAAAACCCAACCACCAAGGGAATGCAGGAGGCGAGGAAGAGGAGGACGGAGGAAGAAGGGTGCCGGAAAGTCGTTTTCCTACGGCATCTCAGAAGTTCAGGACCGTCCTCCCCCGCCGGGACGAGGACGGGGACAGGGACAGGACGGGGACGAGAAGGTCAGAAGGTCGCGTCGATATCGACTTGACAGCGAAATCACGGAAACGTTGTTTGTTTTAAAGCAGATGTTGCCGCTATTCCCTCCTCAATTCACTTGAAGCTGAAGGAGTTGTAAACTGAAGTCGTCTTAATGTGAGGCATCACATTATTTGTTGTAAATATGATAATAGTAATTTCTAGTTTGCTCTACAGAAAGCTTTTTACTCAAGCAGGTTAAAATAGTTTGAAGAATAAAATGCTCTTTTAAATCAGGTACTACAGTACCTGAATAATTTAATAGTAATAGCTATGACCCCCACCCAGCACAGAGATCTGCTTAGTTGCATGTATTGCATATTTGTACTAAATCATGTTTGAGTTACTTATTTGTTTTTCATAACTCTGTTTAGAAATCTAGGATGTTTTATGGACCACAATTATTCCAGTATTTCCTTTGTTGTTAAAAGTGGACCTGCTACTCCATGGATGCCTTGTAAAAATGAGTTACTTCAATGAGAAAAATTGTGACATAAACTCCTGCATTTTTCTCCCACAGTGATTTTTTTTCTAAATTCAATATGAAATACAGATGTAAAAGACACTTCATATTGTTTTTCCTCTAAATAATTATAAACACATAAACGGACCTATTTCTTTCTTTCCATAATCCACTTCAATCATGGGAGATTAATATCATAAAATCATACTTAAAAAAATATTTCCAATTTGCTTTCTCTTTATTTCTAATTAAAACTTTTGCAGCATTTTGGAACTGAGAGCTTCAAAGCCCTCTTGCAAAGATGCCAGGAAGATGCTTAGCTTTTTAAAATGCAAAATAAACACTTCTTTTTTTAAAAAATAATATACATTGTTTTAGAATAACAAGTACAGATACATGTAAGTTTAGATTCATAACAGAAGTGTAGATATTTCTAATCAATATCATAATAATAAATAGCACAGACTATAAGATTCCAAAGGGAATTGCAAAAATCCAAATCCTGTTTTAAAAAATTGCCCACTTCTTTGTGATTTAGTCAAAAGCCTATTCATAAAACTACCACTATTAAATGAATAAGGTAAGGATGGGTGTGCATAATTTTTCTTTCTGCCCCCCCTTTTTTTTTTGCTAGCACGAGATTTGTTTGCAAAATGACACAGACTACAGGCTTATTATAACCCAGAGCACCAGGTCATTTGATATGATGAAGTTTCAATTGTTAATCCAAAACACACTGCATTTAAATCAATACATTTCTGCAGGGATTTTTCAACTGTTGCTAACTGTTGCTTTATTCTTGTGCATCAATTGGAGCACCTGTAGCTTCCCAATCAGTCCTCTTTTGCTGTGTTTGTCAAGACAGATATAATGAGCTTGCCTGGGAAAAAACAGGCTATTTTGCAGGTATGGCAACTCCTTTCCACAGAGAGGAGTGAGCTCACGGAGAGCTGCCTGGCTGAGCACCAAACACTGTGTGAACTAAAAGGAGCTGTGCTGGCATCTCCAGGCCATAGGACACTTTTTGTTTTGGTAAAAGTGCAGCTTGTGGAAGTTCATGGGAAAGGTCTGTCATGTCAGAATTGCCCGCTCCTGGCAATGCTTGAAAGTATTCAGCTGGGGGATGCGTGGCTGCTGGAGTAGAACACATTAATACATTTCATTATTCTGTAATTTTCCCTTGAGAATGAAGGCTTCATTTTATCAATTGGGCAATCAAGGACTGTGTGACATGTGTCCTTGTGGGTGTCAGCAGTCTGCACACCTCCTAGAAACTTTCCTTCCTTCAGCCAGAGCAATATTTTTTTGAATAAATTGCTTAAAAAAACCCAGTTTAATTGTAGCCTGATTATGTAAAAACACACAGTGGTTTATGTTAGTTGCTGTAACTATAATCCTTTCGGGTCTGAGGGCAAAAGTTTGCAGTGGGAGAGCTTTCCCATCCTCAAAACTAAAAACGGTAAATAAAGCCAGACAGGACTTTAACCTGTCTTCAGTTCTAAACACATATTCTTACAAAATATTTACTCACAACAACTTAAAGAAAAGACCCAAGAATATCAACATGAAGAAGAATTCCTTCTTCAGCAATATTCTGAAACTCTGTTGTGGGTCAATAGGATCCAGTTTAACCCAAAATAGCATGGGCAGCAAGGGTAGACATCACACAGATGAAACACCAAAATAATTGCTGAAACTCCTATAGTAATTTTGTATGATTTCAGGAAAACTCTCCAGCAAGAGTAGTTCCATTCAACTCACAATGCTCTCAGCAGCCCCTGGGATGGATTCCTTTCAGTGGCAGGGAATTGGTGACAAAGAGCTGGAGTAATTGCTGACACTTCACCTTCACTCTTGATTTTGTCACTGGGACCGGAATACTTTGTACTGGAAACTATGGGAACATTTGTAGCTAGTACACTTACTTCAGATGGGCTTGCTATTTTCCACATATGAGCTATTTTTTATTATTATTAATATAATGATTATCAACAACAATGTAAAACAAATCTTTATGTTTCTCAAATCCATACCTTCCTTAAAAGCTAATATGTGTTGCCCTCTCACAGGTCAAATGGAAAAAAAAGAAATATTGTAAGATTCTCTTGATTACAATATTTTTATTTTTATCTATTTTTTTTCCAAAGGGTTCTTCTTACATATGCAAAACCATTTATTAAACTATCAGTTGGTAAATGCAGAAAAAAATTATCCTTTAACATTTTTAAGTCAAAACCTATTCCCAAAAAGGTACAGGTCTGACAACAAGGAGCACTGAAATCCTTTATCCACAGACCAGAGGCAATGGAAGCTCTCAGCCACATCTGCATGACACAGAATCCTCAAAAGCTTCAAGTTAATGTCTTCAGCCCCTTGGTAGCCCCATGTGATGTGCCATGAATATGATACACACCAAAAAAAAAGAACCAAATCAGCTTATTTACTAAAAATGTCAGACCTTCAAATCACCTAAGTAATATCACAACCTCTTAGTGCAATCAGCAGCAAAGTACACCTACAGCCACACAAAACAGAAGGCTCAATTCCTCCTCTTCTTTTTTTTAAATTTATTTTTCTAACTTTTTTATTTAGTTCACTCTTTGCAAAACTCAGAGTCTATAGGAATTGATTCTTAATTTTGTAAACCTATAAGTGTGCAAAGTACTGAAATTATGTAATTCAAAACATTAGAAAAATGTTTTGCTTTTGGTAAGTTAGATCTTGTTTGAAATGATTTGGTTTAGCAGCTGATTAAAGGTACAGAAGTATCAGGCTCTTAATTATTTGACACTCTCAAAATAACTTTGATTAGTCATATGCAAAGGCATTTTCTGTTTAATAATTAAGCTTAATTATGTTTAATTAAATAAATTTCAATTAAGCATATGTAATTATGCTTAACACAAAACATATGAGTAATTCTGTTGCATTCATCAACGCATATATTTAAGTCACTTGAAGGGAAACAGGAAGATGTTGCCACTGCATTTCCCAGACAATTCCAAGAGAAACCGGCAGCACAAATGGACTACCTTCAGTTGGAGGCCTCTTGGTATATATTTACTCCTGTGGCCAAAGGCCCTTAATTTTCTCAAAATAAGAACTTGTTGAATGTGGAGCATTTGGTAGTGTAAGCATATATAACATAGTAGCTAAAAAAAAATCTCAGCAACTTTACTTGAAAATTTAATTCCAGGCACTGGTATTTTCGGTTCCTTTTTGAGGTGACACAGTAATAATTAAAAAGAAAACAAAAATTCAGAGTCAGCCAAATGTTTTACATTTCAGTAATCAACAAAAGCCCCCTGTTTTGAACACTGAAGTTGGCCATGTAGATCTACTCCCTCATTCAGAGGGAGACTCAGAGGTCTCGTAGTTAAGTCACACATTGAAAATGAAAATAATGTGAAAAATTATTTGAAAACTATTAAAAAATTAATTTTTGTCTTTGAAAAGACTATGGGTAGGGATTACTTTTGCTTGCATTGCTGATACTCTTTGTCATGAAAAGGAGGTTGTCTATGCTTAAAGTGTCTTATTAAAGTCATTCCCTGAGCTGTAAATCTCTCAGCCATGCGCAAGAAGCTGGCTGTTAATATTGATGCAATTTTATGTTCTAGGTGCAGCACAAGGTTTCTAAAACACTTCCTGCTAGCACTGCTACATAGCACCTTTATTCTTTACTGTGAGAGTTGTAAGGAGCTAGCACAGTGTCAGAGAAGACGCCCATTCCTGGAAGTGTTCAAGTGTTAGCTGGGGTTTGGGCTGGTCTAGCTGAAGTGACCAGGGGTATGGGGTGAGATGAGCTTTGAGGTCCTTTTCAACCCAAATGATTCTATGACAGCAACAGAGACCCCAAAGCCCTACTTATCACCTAAATTTCCTCTTCCTCTATTTATTTTTGCCATTCTTTGTTAACAAAATAACTTAGAGCCTCATGGCAAACCAGCCAAGAGAGAGCTTAAGCTGTCTATACAACTTAAAATGAGGAGCAAAGCAGCTGTGTGCTACATCCACATTCCCAGCTGAGCATTCAGGATCTCTCAAAATTAGATGGAGGGAGTTAAATTATCTCAGAAGCTGATGGCTTGATCCTTGTGCAGGGAGACACATGCACATCATCTGGCCATCACCACCACAATGTGCATAAGCATTATTGAGTAACTCAGTGGGAGAATGAACCATCTATCAATCAAATTCTGCTGCTCAGGCCACAGCTCAGCAGCTTCTAGAAGGGATTTCTTTTGTGAAAAGAGAAATCTGGAAACAAACTCACTTGGACAAAGTTGCAGGGAGATATATGAGGTGGCAACAGCTCTGAGTGTTCAGAAGGGAGGAAGAGGTGGGTGTTAGATGGGAAGAGAGAGTAATTTTTTTGATTTTTCTTTGTTATATATATATATATATATATTTATAGGAAGGGATCAAGAATCAACAGCTGGTGGAATGAATAAATGATAACCTGCAGAGGAGTGACTTGCGGTAGTGCCCAAAGATGCTAGCAACTGCAGCAAAGGGAGGAAAAAGGTTTGAGGGAAACATCCCTGGAGCAGTCAGGTGTCTCCCAAAAACTAATGGTGCTGCTAAATTCTCAAAAAGGAGAATATGATGAAAGGGCAAGGAATACCCCTTGTGATGTGGAGTGATCTGGTCAACGTAGAGGAGACAAAGAGTATAGAAAGTAATTTTGACAGAGTAGAGGAAAAGTGACTGAAGAAGGTCCCTTGAGGTTGTAATTTGTACAAGCTGTAAAATCGTGTTGTTGGAGGCTCCAAAGTGGTCCTAAAGAAGAGGAATTGCTCTGACTTGTTGGAAGAAGCTTTGAGACAGAGCCCAGCACAGCCAGAGCAGGACTTTGCAATGAATGCATCTGTCTAGCACCCTCTGCAGAGAAACAGCACAGATTTGGGGGGGAAAATAACTGCAGCATGTCTGATACTGTTCCATTTTGCTCTGTCACCACTTTCAGTCCTATTTCTTCATCCTTGTTGCCATATCGCAAGAATTTTCATCTGTCCTGACATAATTTCTTCCTTCTCTCACCAGGACTTGCACTCTACTGTGCTTCATTGGGATGCAAGTCCCCAGTGCTACGGGTGCAGTCAGAGCAGAGGGTGGGCATTTGTTGACTGAATGATGGGTCAAACAAAAGTAAAGGAAAATGAGCCTTTGTTGCCTTCCACCTGCCAAATCTCTCACTCCTGCACATGGGGTCTGAAAGCACTGTGAGTGGGGCTTTTAGCAGGCCTTTCTCACCACCAAACTGACAGTAAACAAGCTGTAATACCTCAGACATCTTGGAATTTGCAGCTCTATGACTAAAACTTTTTTTCTCTTGTGTGTGTGTAAGACTGTGTGTAACTGTGTTTGACTTACTGCCACTTTTGAATGCTTCTTGTAGTTAGTCCTAAAAAGGTCAGATGCCTCCAAGACTACAAATAAAACACAGACTGCCGGGCCCTTACTGACAGTATTTCAAAATTATAACTATACAGGGTATAGCATATCTGTCATCATGGCGAGGCTTCGCGAACGAAGATTAAGGAAGGCTCTATCCACAATTATTACAGGCACGCTGGTGGCTAATGAGGCCAATACAAGATAGACATATCCGATTGCAAAAGGCACAACAGAAAGACTCCTTAGGTGGTAAATTCTGCAAGACACGATTCTTTCTGCGTTGTCTTTTCTCCTCCAGAGTGATCCTGCGTGTGTTCTCAAAGGAAGCAGCTGCGTTATAGATGGCATGTCTCCAGGCCTCCCGATTGGAGACCAGAGTAGACCAGTTATGGTGATCAATATGGCCAAGGCTGAGATGTTGTTTCAGGGAGTCCTTGTATCTTTTCTTCAGGGCTCCTCTCATGCGGCAGCCAGTGGCAAGTTCACCATAAAGCAAGATCTTAGGGAGGCGGTGGTCCTTCATCCTGGAGACGTGCCCTGCCCAGCGCAGCTGTGTTCTCAGCAACATGGCCTCAATACTTGTGACTGCTGCTTGTTCTAAAATAGATGTATTGGTCACATAATCTGACCAGTGGATGTTTAGGATTGTACGGAGGCAGCGTTGATGGAAGCGTTCTAGGAGATGCAGGTGATGGCGGTAGATGACCCATGATTCAGATCCGTATAAGAGAGAAGACAGCACACTGGCTCTGTAAACACTGATCTTGGTACTTTTCTTCAAGTGTTTATTATGCCATACTCTTTTATGGACTTTTCCAAAAGCACTATATGCCTTTGCTAACCTGTTGTCTGTCTCCCCATTAATCTTACCATCCGAGGAGATGAGGCTACCTAGGTAATTAAACTGCTGGACTGATTTGAGCTCTGATTGGCCAATGGTGATATGGGGATGATGGAAGACTTCCTGAGGTGCAGGATGATGGAGAACTTCAGTCTTCTTTAAGCTGACTTCCAGCCCAAAGAACTCAGCAGTGTCTGCGAAGCAGGATGTTAAACGCTGCAGAGCTGCTTCTGTGTGTGCAACAAGGGCAGCGTCATCAGCATAAAGCAGCTCCTGGACAAGATGGTTTAAAGTCTTGGTGTGGGCCTTCAGTCACCTTAGGTTGAATAGGCTTCCATCAGTACGATATCGAATGTAGATACTGTCCCGATCCTCGAGGTCTGCCGTGGCCCTTTGGAGCACCATGCTGAAAAAGATTTTGAATAGCAGTGGAACAAGAACACAGCCTTGTTTCACGCCATTCTTTATTAGAAAGGGCTCAGAAGGTGTGTTGCCATATCTGACTTGGCTGTGCTGATCCTCATGGAGGGAGATGATCATCTTAAGGAACTTGGGGGGACAACCTAAACGTTCCAAAATCTGCTGCAGACCTTTTCTGCTCACAGTATCGAAAACCTTGGTGAGGTCGACAAAGGTTACATAGAGACCTTTGTCCTGTTCCCTACACTTCTCTTGCAGTTGTCTGAGAACAAATACCATGCCTGTGGTACTCCTCTTGGCTCTGAAACCACACTGACTTTCAGGTAGGATTTCTTCTGCTATAGCGGGTATTAGTCTGTTCAAGAGTATTCTTGCCAGGAGTTTGCCAGCAACGGAGAGCAGAGTAATACCACGGTAATTTGAGCAATCTGATTTAATTCCTTTCTTCTCATACAAGGTGATGATGACTGCATCACGAAGGTCTGATGGTAGTTCGCCGAGTTCCCAACAGCACACCACAAACTCGTGAAATTTAGCATGGAGTGCAAGGCCCCCATGTTTCCAGACTTCAGGTGGAATTCCATCAACCCCAGCTGCCTTGCCAATTTTCACCTGCTGTATGGCCTTGAGGGTTTCTCCTAAAGTGGGGGCAGTATCCAATTCGTACTTCACTGGTTGTTGCGTGATGGACTGAATTGCTGAGTCTTTGACTACATGGTTGGTACTGAAAAGAGTCTGAAAGTGTTCAGACCAACGATTCAGAATGGAGGTTTTATCTGTCAGAAGCATTTGACCATCAGCGCTGAGTAGAGGGCTTTGCATGCAGCAAGCTCCAACAGAAAATCCATGACATCCAGAACAAGTGGTGGATCGATCTAGATGAAAAAACCCAACTATGCGCAGATACAGGAGATCACAGAGGATTCTATGAGGCCCTGAAAACAGCATACGGGCCTACATACCAGGCATATCTGTAATAATGTGTTAATTCACAAATGTGTCCTTAATGAAAGTGCTCTAAATAGGAAAGTCTCTAGATTAATTATTACGGGTAGACCTGGGTGAATATTAATACAAATTTTATGTGAATACTGGTGATATTTTCTTTTTTTTTTTCTCTTGGGTGAATGTTCCCATCAACTTTGAAGGAAGCAAATTGCTGTCACTTGTTTCCAGCCAATCCCCAAGAAAACAAATACCCATCCCCAAACGGGCAAACATAAATCCATAAGGTTAGAGAGGTTGGACAATATAACTCCACTAGCAGTCCCCTCCAATCCTACCCACTCTGATTCTCTTTATGCTCTTGGGTTTATACTCATTCAGAAGACAAAATACAATTTGTTGGATTTGAAAGTTAAAAACAACCCATGAAAAAATCGCACATATCATCCCAAATGTCTAATGGTGAAAAAAAAATCATGCTTTTGCAGTAAACTTACTGTAAATTTGTTAGGAAATTTTACTTTGCACTGTGCAATATTGAGTAGGAAATGCACTATTGATAGGATATGTGGACGCTCGTTATTTTGAGGCAGAATGTTTGTATTATAAACCCACAACTTTCAGGCACTCCTGCCTGACTAGGACAGACAATTGAAATTTCTAAGTAAATTGAACTATTCTCATGTTGCTTTTCAAAATGAGGAGAAAAATCGAGGGAAAGACGTGATTTACACTCAAAATAACCAAATCATGCCACCACGAGGGGACAGTTTCTCTACAATTTCTAAGACCACTTTGAATAGGAAAGTGATTCCATGTCCAGAATAGTTAGTAAGAAAGTGACAACAGTACTTTTTTTTTTTTTAAGTGTGCCAGAATTACTTTTTGGTGTTTTTTGTTTTGTTTTGTTTGTTTGGGTTTTTTTTGTTTTGATTTGTTTTGTTTGTTTTTTGTTTGTTTGTTTGTTTTTTTTAATAGAAAGTCTTTCTTTATCTTAGATTTGCAACCTGTTTAGTCTCTAGACATGTGAGGGTGAAATGTACTGTCTTGTTTCCAGAGTGAGGGGGTGATACACCTTTCACATGACTCATGTCACTACCAGCATCAGGATGTGATGGCAGAGTTGCAATAATCGCCCTTTTTTTAACCTAGGCCAGGCTGAGTCTGTGTGCAGGATGCTGCTGCTCAACAGAAATTTGTACTAGCAGAAGTTTTTATTAGCAGAGGGACACTTACAGCAACAGTACCAACATGCAGAGGGGAAAAAAAGCCAGGAGAAATTAAAAGACCATTTATAGGTTGTGCATACGACCACACTAAGAGCCCTAAAAAACTCACTACAATGCTGCTTGAGTCACTAACGAACTGAAGCACTTTACAAAATCTGTAGCTCTTCAATAATTTTGAATTGCTTTAAAACGCTCATACTCCAAATGCTCGTGCTCCATAAAATCTTTCTTAACCACTGCAGACATATAAAAGGCACATCTTCAAAATGATGGTAATTCAACTCCTTCAATCTCAGGTATGAAATGGTTCTGTACTTTTCCCTTGTCATTTTTGTTATTCACAGAGTGAAAAAAAAAGAAAAAGAAAATAGTGGTCATAAGGACGCAAGAAAAAAAATCTTTTGTCTGGATTCCTATGTAACCAAATTCAAAAAACTTTGTGGTTTAAAAAAAATAAAAACACAGTTATCTTATGCAGCATCGGCCAAGCCATCATTAATTTACTTTTTTGGTTAATGTCCACTTCATGAGCAAAACAAATCCCCAAAAAACCAGACCATGAAGGGGTTGGACAGCCTTCAGAGATATTCCTTTAGTAGTGAAAGCGTTTTATGGTCAGGAGAATATTTATACCTGAAGCATGTTGTGCTGGGTACTGAAAATATGTTAACAAATATATTAGGCTTAACATTGGGTTTTTTCCCTATAACTCACAACACACAGCAGAGAGTAGTATTGAATTGTCTAGATAAGACATTCTTAACTAGAAAGTTTTGTGAATAATGGATATCTCAGTCTCACCACTAAAGCAAAAGAGTATTGGTGTGTGGGAGGAAAAATTTCAGAAAAACTGAAAAAGAATATGAAAATTTATTCAAATTCAATTAAGAAATCAATTACAAAAAAAAAAAAATCCCAAAGTCTTATTTAAAGGATGGGAATGGGATAGTTCAATTTCTTGTCTAAAAAAAAGCCTTTTTGCCATCAATGTGAAACAACAGAGAAAGCTGCAAGGGAGAAAAACGAGTGCATTGACAGAACTGGCAGCAGCAACATTTTATTTTATTTTTTCCCTTATTTTTTTTTTCCTGCCCTTCTCTGCCATGACCAACTGAAGTAAGCAGTTAAACTAAGTCAGCACAAATGAACCAGGTGAGCCAGCTGCAAACTAAATGGGCAAAACAGCAACGATGGAGACAGCCAGGAGTGGGAGGGCATATGCCCCAGAGTTCAAATCTCTGGGGAAGAGCTCCATGTAGCTCTAATCAGTTTTTAAATGTGCTTACTCTTGGTTTTTACAAGTGAGTTTAAAACCAGTATTTCACGCTAATTTGTAAAATACATTTTGCATCACACAACACAATAAAGCAGTCACTAAATTGCAAAAACTTCAACTAAAGTTTCTTTCCTTTTTCAAATTAATCAAAATTCATCCCTTTTGATTCAGCAGGGACTAAGCATCACTGCCCAGATTCCCTTAAAAACCATCCGCGCATGCAGTCTGTGAGACACATATACATTTATCAGTGAAATACAGGTTAAAAAGAAACTGTTATCAGAACATGCTAATTCACTCAAAGAATAACAAAAAGCATGGGTTGCAGGAGGATCAGAACAGCCATCTTGCAAAACATTGCATAAAAAAGAAAATGCTGGCAAAAGTAAGCACGTAACAGTTCTCAGGTATCTTAGGAGTTCAAAACCAGTCCTGTGAAAAGGAACCACATGTGCTACATGAAATAGAACTGAAATAACTCTCAGATGACAGTGATGGATCTCATAATCATCTCTCCGCAGGACATAGGAGGGGAACACCTGGTGTGTCCTGGATAGCTCCTCATCCTTTGGGCAATGTCCAGCCCTTACCTGAAGGGTGACTTTTTATGGGAGAAAATAAAGAAGAATTCAATTGTGATTCACACTAGGCTCAACACTGCTCCATCTGAACCCAGTATTAATATGCTTCTGCTTAGCCAGTTAGACATATGCTCAAGTTTTAAAAAGTCTTCGCAAAAAAAGACCAAGGTCTCCACACAGGGGACCCTCTCCTCATCCTGAGGTAGACAGGCTTGAACACTTCACCCTATAAAACTCTCTCACCATGTTTCTAACCATGTAGTATAGTATGGCCAGTCTTCGCGAGCGAAGATTTGGGAAAGGTCATTAACCCTTCCAGCCTGCGCAGTGGATTTTTTTAGGTGAGACCCAGTGTGCGCTGAACTGAGCCCACCCTTTAATCCTGAGGTTCATCTGCCGGGGCCGAGCAAGCTTGGACGGTGGCAGCGAGGTCCTCAGGACGTAGGTTTGTTTAGAGTGACCTTCTCTTAGACGGATTGCCTTACAGGGCTGATAAACTCCATCTGCCCGGGGGAGTTTCCCTGACTGGGAATCGAACCCGGGTCGCAGCGGTGAGAGTGCTGCATCCTAACCACTAGACCACCAGGGGGCCCCCTAACCATGTAGTGGTCTAACATTTACCTACCAAACAAACTATTTACATTGCTAATTCAGATTCATTGCTATATTGTTTGTTCAGCAGTGGAAACTTAATTTTAAAACCCTTTTAATTAAATGATGTGCTAGAAGTATATTAAAGTGATTTCATTATTTTAAAATTTCCTAAAGGAAAGGTCATTTGCATAGTGATCATTTTTCAGATGCACCAACAGTGGCTATTTTCCAGCATCCACATTCTACCCTCTCTTCCCATCTTACATTTAATTTTTCATTAGATAGCAGACAGGCTAAAGAGACACTGCAACCATGAAATCTAGTCAAGTAATTTTAAAATAATTTAAAACATATCTTAAAAGTTAGTTTTAAAGTCTAAGACCCATTTGTATGTGAAAAGCTTAGCACAGTCATTTTCTCAGATGTAATATCCCTCTCCCAGTAAAGAGCTTGCAAAAAATAAACCTCATACTATTTTATGTAGTAGCATCAAAGGAAACAGAAGATGGAAGTAAAAACAGGATTGTAGAGACCAAACATATATTGAAAAAATAAATTTTATTTAAGTAACATGTGCCCTGACCACTTCCAAACTTATTTCTCTGTATTTCAGACTGATGTTAACATAACCTAATTTGTTTGTTAAAAAGCAGAAATACTACTAAATTCACTTATGCAAATAGGCAAACTTTCAGGGCACTATTTCCTGCCCTGAAGAGCTGCTCTGTTTAGCACAGCTCCGCATCACAGGCATCAACAGATGACTTTGGGCATATTTATTTCTATATAATGCCTTCCACAGAAGGCTGCTGCCTTTCTTGATACAGCTCTGCAATGGACAGAAAACACCTACAAGCTTCTTGAGTTCCTTGGGAAGTTAAGAGAACATGGATTGAAAGCATTGTGTTAATCAAAATCTGTTAAAAATCATAAAGTATAACTGAAAGTAACTATTCTGTAATAAAATCCTTTTTCTGTGAGCTTAGAATAACTCTGTTTTGTAAAGATGCAAGCATCAGGAACTCCTGGTGCTGCCAGACATTGG
>NW_016690217.1:6271003-6385184 GCF_001604755.1 Lepidothrix coronata
CAAAGCTAGACTTTACAAGGTTTCTCAAAATGATAAATTTATGCTTTGGGGTGACCTAACTGTGTTTTAAATCTTTCAACAGCTCTTTCTACAAAATGTATAAGAAAAGTGACTTTTCTAGTGGGAGATAAGAGAGATGATAAATTAAAATGGATAGGAGAAATAATAACATGGACGGAGAAATGGAATCAGAGCAAGAAGAAAGCTGGATTTCTTTCATAACCAAACTCAGAACAAAAGCAGACAACAGCAAACAAATAAGAGGAAGCATAAGAAAATCTAGAACAGGCAGACAGGGATAAAACCAAGAAACCTAAGAATGTCTAAGGGACAATGGAAATAAGAATGAAAATTAATAGCTGGTTAATTTCAAGTGAAATTAAACAAATAAGCTGCTGGAATGCTCTTCTTTTGTTTGTTTTTCATAGTGGCAGGCCAGGTTATAGAAAAAACAGACTAAGGAATATTAAGAAAAGTTAAATGTATTCATTCACGAGTGTTTGAGGAAGGCCACTGATCACCATGGGAGTGGTGTTTATATATAAAAACACATAGATGTAAACATACATATAACGCATGTGCGCACACTCTTATGAGAACAATACACTTCGATATCTTTCTTAACATCTGGGGGGATGGACTAGATAAATTTTAAAGGTCCATTCGAGCCCAAACTATTCTATGATTGTATGATCCTCATATGTTTGTGTAGAAAACATGTTAAGCCTAATGTACCCAAGTTACAATTCATTTGAATTTCAAGTTAACTTTGATGCACTGGAGAAATGGTCAGAAATTAATATTTTTTTAAAAAGAAACACAACAAAATGCCAAGTACTACACTTTAAAAAAATGAAAAAAACAGATACATACAAAGAAAAAAGCAGAAAAGGAAATAATTGTCTTGCAACAGTACTGCCTAAAAGGATCTGAGAATTATCAAATATCCAGATGTGCAGTTTTCAGCTGGGGTAGAGTTAATTTTCTTCAGTGGTTAGTATGGGGCGATGTTTTGGATTTGTGCTGGACATAGTGATGATAATATAGAGATGTTTTTGTTATTGCTGAGCAAGGCTTACACAGAGCCAAGGCCTTCTCTGCTTCTCATACTGTCATGCTCGCAAGAAAATTAGGAGCGCATGGGAGGTTGGGAGGAGACCCAGGCAGGACAGGTGACCCAAACTGACCAAAGGGATATTCCAGACCGTTATGACATCACGTTCAGTACATAAAATGGGGGAAAGAAGGTGTAAGAGCAAAGGGGAGCATTAGAGTGATGGTGTTTGTCTTCCCAAGTAACCATTACGCGTGATGCGGCCCTGCTCTCCTGACCCTGGCTGAATGCCTGCCTGCCCATGAGAATCAGAGAATTAATTCCTTGTTTGGTTTTGCTTGTCTGCGTGGCTTTTGCTTTCTATATTAAACTGTCTTTATCTCAACCCACGAGTTTTGTAGTTTTTAGCCATCTGATTCTCTCCCCGATCCTGCTGGCGGGGCAGTGAGCGAGGGGCTGCGTGGGGCCTTGCTGCCAGTTGAGGTGAAACCACGACAGCTACATAAAAGCCAGCGTTACAAAGCTGTTGCAAAACAATAAGCAAAGTTAATTGTGATATACATTAACAGGGCTGTCCAATTAAAATGTGGGAGATGATCATCTGGGAGGTGAGCACACAGTAGTAGTCTGTCTAAATATACAAAGGGTGAGTAATAATTGTGTAAATCTGTAATTACAGATAGATGTGGGAGCATATGTGCCTGATGTCCCTCTTTGTTGGGGAGGAGGACACGAGTATAGGATGCAGAGAGAGATGGTAAATGTTCCTGGGCTGGCTGGCCTGATGCATCCAAGGGGGACATAGGAAGCACCTGTGGAGGTTGACCCAATGAAAACAACTCTCTGCAGCTAAAAACTGTGTTCAATGGAGTTCAATTCAGCGGCATTTAGAAAAAGAATTTTAAGAGAAAGTTTTCCTTTCTAAAATATCATTATGCCTCTAGACAGATAGAACATTCCCATTTCCTCAGTTTATATTTTGTTATTTTCAAATCTACAATTTTTTGTATTTTACAATCTTTTTCCACTACAATTTTCTTAAATCATTAAAACCAATGCAAATAAAAAAACGTCTACACATAGTTTGTGTCAAATTTTTAATGTGGGAAACCAGTCACAGCACTGCCAATCCAAAAGTACCAAAATTCCAGTCCCTAGAATAAAACTGAATTAAACAGTAGTCTAGTTGTGGGTCCCCTGGTTCCTTTAGTTTTTGTTAATTGCCCTTGTATTGAGAGCAACAACTTGCTCACCCACCACACCTTATACAGAGGATGCATGAAGACTACCCTCAAAAAAAATTCAGTTTCAAGCTGAAATGCAAATAGTGACAGCTCTGTTAAAACAATACTTTCTACTATCGTAATTTATCTAATATCAGGTTCCAATCTCTGGTTCTTGTTCTGTCTTCCTCTAAGATTAGAGTCCTCCTCAATGCAGGTTTTTTTTCCATGTTAAGGTACTTTAACCTCTGAATTTTCCCTTGATAACTTTGCAGAGGTTTTTTTTACATTTCAAATTAAAATAATTTTTTCTAGTCCTTAAGTGCTCCACAGTTTTCCCAGGTTTTCACATGAAAAAGAACACACACCACCACATAGTTTTATGGCATTGGTCCTGTATGTCCTGCACTACACATCATCTCCAATCTGCCCCTTTATTTTTTAATGAGCGACATTCACTCCTCATATCCCAGAAGGATTCCAGCAGTGTGCACTGAACTAACAGAGAATCACGTTGTGCTTTCCTGTGGCAAACAAATCTCTGTCTGGAACTGCTTTCTGTATCTTTCATTCTGTAAATTGTAGCCCAAATTCCTTGACATTTTATTCAGCTGTTGTCCCTCCCTGTGCCCCCTTCCCCAATTCTGTGAGCTCATGCTGTCTGTGAAATGGCAACAACAGCTTAATCCCACTCCAAGAACACCAGGAGAGGGAAACTGGCAAATGGGACAAGATACAGATGTTCGGGCTGAAGATTTTCGTATTTCACTCTTCTTGTCAGGCTGATACCAAAACGTGTGCTCACTCAAAGAAGAAAACTGGATTTTATAACCAAAACTTGCAAGTTTTTCCTATTCACAATATAATCCAAATGAATGGGAAGCAACTGGACAACTAGGACACCAGCCTAAATCCAACTAAGAGCCTGAATTCTTTTAGTTTCTGACATGCACAACTGCTACATACTATAACCCCTAATTCTATAAAAATGAGCATTTCAGGAAATCACAGAAGTTCTACACTTGTTGAAAAGCTGCTTTCAGATTTGACAGATGAGAGGAACATGACAGGGCTTGGTTATTCAGAACCACTGAAAGCAGCTTGTGAACCTCATAATTCAGAGAAGGATGCTTTATTTTCTTGACTGCTTTAAAGAGAGACAGATTGTAGAGTGGCTCTCATTTCACAAACTAAAAAGTTGACCTTCCCCAGGACCCAACAGGATTGCAAAACACTAACCCTCAGTTCTAAAATAAGTATAACAAATTACTTTCTATTTCTTAATGCAGATTTAGAATGAATACTCCTCCAAAGATCGCCAAGTCTCCGCTGCATCCATTTTCCAGTCCCCCAGGTAATAGCCTGTTAAGGAGGCAAGAAACAATAACTGTATTGTACCTGTGAAAATTCTTCATAAAATCCAAATCAAACCAGCAACAACTTCAAGATTTTCTCAGCCCTGACTAGACCAGCCAGCACAGGACAGGTACAAGATGCTTGTCCTCTTAGCTGGAGTACACTTCCAGGCCTTCCTCTACATATTCTGATAAAGCAAACATTTCAAAAAATTGGGTAGTTCCTAGGCTATTGCAGTGAATCATGCATGCTTGTACTTGACAGCTGAGATCAGTTTTGTTGGTTTTCCTTGCTGAAGACCTTTTAAATCATTACAACCCTTGAAATCCAAGGTTTGCTTTCATTCCAGGAGCACACTGCCAAGGTTTTCACCATTTCTTTTTGAGCTAAACAACCATTCTACTGTAAAGTCCCGGGGACTGTAGAGCCTAAGGGCAGCCTTAAGCTTCAGGATGCACAGAGAAAACAGAAGTCTGAGCTGGCTTCTGAGACACAGATCTCCCACCAGAGCTGTTACCTTCTTCTTAACCATGATTATAAACTTACCCTGTTATCTGAGGCTGATCACTTTCAGGAGGAGGACCCACAGTTCAAATGCATTGAACACTTTCAAATCCCCACCCAAACAATTAAGACTAGCTCTTCTGAGGACTGTGGGACATTTACAATCTCAGCAACAGGACTGACGCCTGTAACTGAAAGGGTCTTTGGTTTTAGGTTAAAGGAAGACGTTTTCTCAAGGAATTTTTCTTCCAGTGCTGCACTATCTGAGCAATGTCGGCATCATTCATCTGCATGTGCTGCACACATGGAAAGAAAATGCATGCATAATCAAATGTTATATTCCAAAAATAATAAAAAAACCCAAACACATAAGTTATGTTATTAAACATAGTCCTTCTTAGTATTGTTAGGATGAAACACATAGAAGAGACCATGTAATGTTTTTAAACACATTTCTTTTTGTAAGAAGCAAATACAATCCCTTTCTAAGTGATCTGTTAGGAAGGGTGACAGTCAAGAAGAAAAGTGACAAATCTGTTGAGTGTACTGGGAAACTCAGAATTTCTTCCACTCACCATGGTGTATAGTCAATCTTTTCCCCAGAAACTGTTCCCAAATTTAGACTGTGAAATACTCAAAAATGAAAACATTCATATGAAATCTGTAAGTGGTTCCTTGAGGGTTGACTGCTGTTCACATGATACTAGAAAATTGTTTATTCTGCTGCATCCCAAACATGAAGAGGATAAATGGTCTACTCAATTATTTCTAAAAGAAGCAAACAACTTCGACTAGTAGAGAAACTGATAAAAAGCCTGTTATCACATGCTCTTTGGAGATTTTGCAAAAGTTGATAAAAAGTAGCATATATCACACAAAATAGGGAAAAAAAATCACACTGATAGACAATAAACATTTATTGATCTTTGGCTTTAGAAACTGTCCTATTTTGGATATGGGAAATACTATATAAAATAATGGAAGGGGTTTTTTCAACCTAAAGTACTGTAAAACAGTCTTTTACAGTGCACAAGTGCAAGGCATGCAGAGTACAAGTAGGGATACTAAAACACTATATGAGTATCACTGCAGTAGACATTAAATGTCCAACATGGATCAATGCTTTGCAAAGGCAAGCAAGTTGATGGGGCCAGTTGATATACAGCAGATATCACAGTTTCTTGTAGATTTGCTGTGGTATTAACATTAACAACTAATAGATATAAAATTAATTTTAATAATGTGTGCATTATAAAAGCAAAGTTAAACTATAACATTTCGGCAAAATTAGTAGGGAGTAAGAAAGTATAACCTTGCTTCAACTTTGCAAAACTGACTGTTGTTAAAGGAATTTAGGCATTTAGACGACAAACCAATCCTTACTATTTTCACATTTATACAAAATGCTGCCTGAGCAAGACAAAATCAGCTTCTTAAATGCTCTACAGAAAAAAAGTAATGTAACTTTTTATAAATAGTGTAAGGAAATGTTTAGCAAGCTTACTAGAGTAAGTTTTCCCCAACAGTGTACTACATACAGTATGGATTGCTACAGCCACATTTTAGAGCTAAAAGCTCAACATGCTGTTTTAAGCCTTTCTTGGAAAAAGGCCTCCTTTGGTAGATTTGAATCAGCAACACCATCTCAACTTACAAGCACTTCACATCTAAAATGCATAATTAACTCAGGAGCAGGCACCTGCTGTTTCCTCACTTGTTTAATTTTCCTGCTGCACCAGAGCAGGCAGGTTTCACCTACAGCTCTTGCGCTGTTGGAGATGGAGAAGCAGTGGAAAGTATGGTTTCCCTATTCAATACCCTAACAGCATTCTACAAAACGGTACAAGGTGTAACTTTCTGGAGCTGATTTGCTTGGTGTCAGCCAGCCATACTACATTCAGTACTCTTTGTGCTCTGAATCTATAGGGACTCAGTGAACTTCAGTGTAGCCTTTCTGAGCTCAAGCAGAACAACTTACCTGGAGGAAGTCACCCATGTGCCTGCACAACTGGGGTATAATTATAATTAACACCCAGGGTGTCACTAAAAAACTTGGTAAATCAACCTTTCAGAATCTTGTAAATCCTTTCTCAATCATAAAACCAGAAACACAATGCAGAGGTGGCAGCAGGGTGTTAAATTACCAGTTAGGTATGGGCAAAGCTGTTAGATTACCATTTAAGTAACAGGAATGAAAAAGATTTCTTCAAAATCTTCTTTGCCTCCAATGTGTAATAACTCAAAACCACACATGGACATTACATATGCCAAAAACTGTATGAAAACAATAATTTCACAGCAAACCACATTTTGAGGGCTAGCAGAATCAACCATGATTAGGCACTTTACAGTGTACAAAAAGAATGCAATGTTACTGGAGGTTGTTTATTATTTGTAGTAATTGTACCTAAGTATTATCCATGCCACAAAAAACAAAACCAAAAAACCTCAAGTGAAAAGAGAGCTTTTCCAACATGTGCTGCACTCTCCTGTTTGCAGATCCTGATAAACCTCTAAAAGCATAGGAGGCAAGTTGTTTTGAAACAGCAGGTAATGCAACACCAGATCAATACAAAGCAAATGCCACTTGACACCATCTTCACTGTGAAGCATGACAGTCTTAGTACTTGTAAAGCTGTAACTATAAAAATCATATTTTAACAGTAATGTAGCAATAAGAGGAAGCTAGAATTTACATAAATAACAGAGTCTTTCCCATTTGTCAAATGTTGAAATGAAGGGAGGGGAGTCTTTTCATCTTAGGTTTGTTGTAGAGTAGAAAGTATTATGAGCTTTTCACTTAAAGACAAAAAAAAATACTATTAACAGAACAATAACACTTAATTTGTGTGTTCCCAGCAACAAAGATACATATTTAAAGTAAAATATTTACAACTTGGAGGATGTTCCCTGTGCAATTTATAACAAGTCTACCTTATGAGAAATCTTTACATCAATATTTGCTCACATAAATGGGAAGACTGAAACATTAGACAGTTTCTTGTAATTGCTTTTACAGAGTATTTCTCCATGTATATTCCTCCTAGAAAACCTTACATACTGAAAATGTGCACGACTGTTAACAATGGGAAAAGGAATGACCAAAGACAGAAAAAATAAAAACTGTTTGTTGGCACATCATGACATGGGTATGAACTACCTGGGTAGTTATGAAATACAATTTTTGGTGCATTTTTCTTCATCCCAGGATTTTATAAAAAGACTACAAATATGCATTCTTGAAGCTTAGAACATATATGGGAGGGAGAGTTACTATGAACAGAGGAAAAGAGAACAAGGTTGACTTTAACGACAAGAATTTTAAGCCAGGTTTTAAAATTACTTTGCAGCATTACAAAATAGTAATGACCTACCATTAAGGAGTTTGTAAAAAGCTACTCAAAACTCTACTGAGATGTGTATTTTATAAACAGCAGTCATATGGATAGCACGCTGATGACAGAAATGCTGCAAATATAAATCAGGGTTTTTGACTGATGTGTGATCATATGGAGAAGTTTGGTATTTACAGGTGGATTTTGCACTTCAATATAAAACTGCATACTTGTGAATACTTCAGTCTGGACATCAAGTTTAAAAAAAAATTAGTGTAGAAGTGTTTGACTTCTAGTTGCAGGCACTGATATTAATTTAAAAAATGAAAGTATGATCCATGGTATTAGGATTAAAAATAATTTTCATTAAAAACGCCATTGAAATCAAAGTTATAAAAATACTTACACACTGGCATGCAAAATAACATCCAGTGCAGTATTATTCTCCTGGCAGTCCACAGTGAGAGACTGAAAAAAGTTAAGTGCAGCATATACAGATGTCAGTAAAAGCAGCCTGGAAATAATATCTTGGCCTCACGATCTCACCCAGAGGAGAAAAACCTCTCAGTTTAATATTCAGGAGTGGAGAAAAGACATACCATCCACCTCATTGCATGTGCTGCACAAGTCACAAAGCATGGCAGACTTTCCAAAAAAAGCACTTGCACAAAAATCACTTCAAAGCACAGACTCGCCATGCTGCATCAGCCTGCTTAACAAGATCAGACATTTGACCTCAGAAACTTGTTGCCTAGATGCTCTCTAGAGTAAATATCAGTGAGGTCAAAATATTGTTCTTAGCTTGGCATTTGGGACTTAGGCTGCAGATGCTAAAAATAACAGTCTTACTCATAATGGTAAAGATTCACATTTAATATTTGATTTAGGATACAAGTAACCTGCTGTTGCCTTCCTCCATTAGATTTTGCTAAGCCATTATAGAAAGATATCCCCAAGAGAACATATAATTTTCTTTGGCCTCATTCTCATTCAAGGTTTCTGTTTCCTCTGTGCACTTAAACCTTAACTAAAACTATATAGTAACTTTATATTGACAAAATTAACTGTTGGGTTAAGTCCGGGAGGGGAGGGGTTGTGTCTATCATGCACATTGTGTCACGTGATAAAGCATGAAGCATAGTATTTAAAAACTGATCAAAATCTTCTCTGTGGAAAGCATAGACTTTTGAGAATAAAGAGGCATAAGGCCTTTTACCTTGTAGAGTCTTCTGACAGCTTTAAGATCACATCTTAAATTTTTTATGTGATACATCCAAGACCCCTATTACCACTTAGCTGTAGTTACTGCAACCAAGTACAACACTTTTAATTGTTCCTTTGAAGTTAGCTGAAATTTCTGTACTTGCTAACCTTTACACAGAGTGAGGTTATGCAACGTAATTGTTGTGCTGATGTATCTTCGTGGCATTTTTGTCCACAGGCAAATTTGACTTCACATCCCAAGGAAGAATCCACCATCTTGCAGTACTTGTGACTCAAAGGAGGAGAACAACTGCCACAGAAATTAATTTTCTCTAAGTACATTGCTCTGTACAACGATGTTCTCTTGTACTGATATAACCTGTTTTTCCCTGTTATTTAATCTGCTGATTCTTATGCAAGAGAATTCTGGAAGAGGAAAAAACTGTGCAGCTAAAGAGACCTCAAAAACTGGCAAATCCTACAGTTTGAGAAGGTATCAAAAGAGGACAAGTCCTGCCTAAAAACCTCACCTACAAAGTGGAAGAATAGACTTGCTATAATTTATTCTCCTTTTTCTAATCAAATTCTTTTAGCTCAGAAATAGCCCAAGTGTTAGATCTGGACCTCCCTGAGCTTGCCGGAAGACTTGGATTTATCACTATCTTAACACTTTGTCTACAGGGACCTACTTTAAAAAAGTGCAGTATTTAAATAATCGCTAATGAGTTTGTTCATATTTCACCTGGAATTCAAAGTTATATAACCTATTTAAAGGAACTAATCCTTCAAAAATAGCTTAATTTAAACCAAAACAACAGACGTCAAAATACAATACCAAACTAAATTTAGCCTAGTTTGTTCTGAGCAGGGACATGGGGAAAGCACTGTAGATCAGAAACAGAAGTCAAGCTAACAAGTCACATCCCTGAGAGAGGGAGGCGTGACCTGAAGAAAGAGACAAATATGGATTATTTGCCAAAGGCACATTTCAGCCTTAAATCTCTCAGAAATGAAGGGAGACCTTGCTGCAACCTTCCAGTACTAAACAGGGCTTATAAAAAAACAGGGAGAACAACTTTTTACACAGGCAGAGTGTGATAGGAAAAGGGGAAATAGTTTTAAACTAAAAGATGGGAGATTTAGATTAGGTATTAGGTAGAAACTCTTCCCTGTGATGGTGGTGAGGTACTGGCACAGGTTCACCAGAGAAGCAGTGGATGCCCCATCCTTGGAAGTGTTCAAGACCAAGTTCGATGAGGCTTGGAGCAACCTGGTCTGGTCCCATTGCCCATGGCAGGGGATTTGGAATGAAATGACCCTTAAGGTCCATTCCAACCCAAACCATTCTAGAATTCTATGATTAAGCATTGGCCAAAAAGCAAGATAAAATGTGTAAGAAACCTGAATAAAAACTACCAAGCTTTCAGTACTGTTTTACTTGTTTTTCCACTTTTGCAAGATGCTTTCCCTTCACTCCCAGGTGCTGGTAAAGGCCTCCATGAAAAAAAAAAGAAAGAATTTGTTAGCTGCTCTTTTCAAAGAACTTACTAAAGAAGTGGGCAGATACTCCTTTGAACCTTACATAATATACATGGAAGTCAAGACTATTAAAGTAACAACCCCAAAAGACATTTTTGTGTATATATCATAACTGCTCAAAACCTTAGCAATACAGGCCCTCTAGTTTCACTGTCACTTCACATTTTACTGCCATATTTTAGTTTTTCATAAGCGTCCTGGACTCATCTAAGGATTAAATGGATCCAATGAGAGACTATCTCCCACTCAGATCAGACTGCTAACCAGAAGGTCAACCACTCAGTTCTGCAGAACAATGGAACAGCAATGGCTAGAAGCATTGATCTTAATGTTAGCAACATCCAGGTGCCTATTTTTCATTGTGATCAGTGTGACGTCTGAATAGCAAGACAGCATGAGCTCTTAGCAAAAGCTCTGTGAAGCTCAGCTACATGATCCACTCATTGCCTTTGCTGAATTCAATACTATATAACTACAGTTCACTTGTGCTTATAAGCTTGAAGAATAAATAACTATGCCAAAAGAAATTCTGATGTTTAACATTATTTTAGAGTATTCTCCATTATCCAGAATTTACTCCTTCAGATTGCAACAACAGGTTATATCTCCTACATAGTGAGAGTCTTCAGCCAAGTTTACTATCCCAACCAAACTGCACTATATTGTTTTATCTTCCTGAACAAAGGATTAGCATTGAACACCTAACTCTAACTCAAAAGCTGGTCTTGTTAATTCTATTAGTAATGATATATCTTGAACTAATAAGAAAGTCCAGGATTGCTGGACCTGTCATATTTTGTAATTCTATTGTTCATCTGAAAGATACTTCCTAAGAATGTTTTAAGATCTGAATCTATAAAATCAAATATTATTCTTTAGGCCAATTCACAGTTAAGCCTTTGTCCTCGTTAGTTACGAAAAGCTGGTGTGAAAACAACAAAGCTTGCAGCACCAGTCACATTGAAATACTACACTGAACTAAAACCAGTAGCATCATGCAAGGTGTTCTCAGACATCCCCAACGCATGCGGCAGGTATTGGCTGGTTTACACAAATCTTCCCCCAGTATCACTAAATGCAATTTAATAAACTAATAAATAACTTAAAAGGCATTCAACACAGTAAGATAGTTCATCACCAGCTTAAATTCTTGATTTTCTGCATTCATTGAGTTTGTTTTCCCATATGGTAGGTTTGCTACATATTAAATATTTAGTTAAGCTTTTCCATTTATAAATGATTATTATATGCAAAAGCTGTACACAAATTTAAGAGAAAAAGAACAGTAAAATAAAAACAGCTAGTATTAGTTAAAAAACCCACTGACCTCTGCAAAGTGTAATATTAACTGTTTAAAAAAGCTACTGCATATAAATCCCCATTCTGTTTTGCAATTACACAAAACATCTGAAAAACTGTCAATGGTTTTATACTTGGAATTTATCCCTCCACTTAAGCAAAACTTGTAAAGTTGATGCTTTTCTTCTCCTTACTATATAGCTGTTTTATTATACAGAAAATCTATTTCTGGAGCCAAGATCTATTAACTCTTATTATATGGCCAAGTTAAGACAGATTAAAGTGGCAAAAGATGATGATCTGACAGAGCAGAAACTTCAAGATTAACAGTTTAAGCAATCTTTTCTTCCAAGACAGTGAAAGTTCTTTAGTATAGCTGAGTACCTCTGAAGAGGCACCAAAAACAAATAGCCCTTTCAACTCAACTTTCAAAAAAAAATTTAATTTTCATTTCAAAAGGGATCTTGAAATTACTAGATACACATATATCCCTCTCCCACGGCCCTGTAAGATACATTCAGTAATTTAAAATAAGATTCCATATTTTATAACGTCATATATATTATATATTTAATATATAATATATATTTATATGCACATAACACATATACATACACTCTCAGTCAGCAGGATTAAACTGTTTTGTTTTGAAATGTTTGATTGTTGTCACTAATTATTTTCTATTATTTTGTGCATTCAATAGAATTTATCTACTACCTCAAAAGAAGAAATTTAAAAGATCCAGATGGAATCTGTGGATCAATATTAGCACCAATACAGATGGCCATTACTCCAAAATGACTGCAGGGACTGAAATAATATATTTGTTATAACTCTCTTCTTACTGCACAAGCACTCCTGCAAAATATGTAGGCAGCAATACCTGTCAGGTACGTACATAACTCCTGTTAAATTTAAATTTTATACAACTTTCCTTACTGTAATATACAGTAACTCTCCTGTCCTGTTGGATTATTTCATTTTCCATGGAGAAAAGTGATCAATAGCTATCCAACAGAATTATTTTTTTAAATCCCCTCTTTCTCCTTTCATAGTATGGCTCAGTTTCAAGACTTAAAACGATAGGCAGCCACCATCACTATAACCAGTACCCTTTGAACGCAGTTCAGTCACTGACTTTGATGTGTAAAACACAAATTTTTGAGGCTGGCTTGCTGTTTATGGAAACCAAGATACTCAGAGGTCGCATTTTTTCAGCATGCTTACCACCATCTATCACACAATAATGTCAGTCAGTCCCAATACTATAATTCAATTAGTTACCTACCATTTGGGTAACAAAAATAACAAACCCAGTTGTGATTTTAAACATTTTACAATTATTCACCCTGAGAACACAGAGGAAGTGCTTAAAAATAATTATGATATGTTTTCTCTTCATATATAGTTTTCTCTTCATCTCCTCTTGGGTACCTGGGTTTGTATTGACCTCACACTTGCTTTGTCAGTTGACTTGTTCATGCCACAGTCAGGTACTGGTGATAGAAGAGCCCAAAAAGGCTTGTAGAAAAGAGGCAAGCAGCAATCCACCAGGTGAGGAAAGACAGGAGTCCCCGGAACAGGAGAGGAGTGAAAATATTCTTTAGACTTCCCAAAGCTGTGGTTATTTGTACTACTGTTACTTTCATCTTTCCATCAGCAGGTGGAAACTCAGAAGAAATAGAACTGGGAAGCAGACTCTTTTCTACTGGAGTGTCAGAATTCAGTTCTGAATAGATGCCCCAAGAATAATTACCTGTCAAAAACAAACAAGTAACAGATTTTTGTAAAATTAAGTTCTACTACTTCTATCTACTACTCCACAGATCATTTCAGATATATTTTGAACACACACATAAAAATGTTAACTTTTTATAACTTAGTAAATACTAACTGTATTCATCTGCATGGTTTCCTGATCATACCAGAAGCTACTGGGGTAGGATTCACCTTTCCTTTTTGCCTCCTGACCTCTACATGCAATATAGCTGCCTTGGGACCCCTGTCAGTTCTGGGTACAATTCATCTCACCAGATGTAGATGCCTACTCCAGAACAGAACGAATCACAGCCTAATAAAGCCTATATCATTCCATTACCTTTTTGCAATAAAGAATGCCATGACTGCATGGCAGTTATCTCTCACAAGAAAAAAGGAAAAAAAAATATCAAACTGGAGTGACTTCACATCTCCCAGTAATTAAATGAACACCATATTTTATAATTCTCATTCAAAAAGCCTACTAAAGATAAAAAAGCTGAAAAAAATCCTTTAAGGTATGTTCATGAAGTTAAATCAACAATGTTTTATACAGCTCACTTATAGAATACTTCTTGAAAGATAAATATTTCAACAGAAGTAAACAGCTTAGTTGGTTGTATTACACAATTTCTCAGAAACAAATTGAAAGATATCAAAAGCAGCAATGAAGAAAACTGGTTTAAAGCCACACATGAATGTTTTAAAGAGCAGGAAACTACAATGTGTTTCTGTATTTCAAATTCTACCCATACATTCTGACTCTCTTTAGTAAGGTGAAAATATAAAAGCCTGGTGTAAAACTGAACGTATTTTTGTTGATTGAGTTTTGCCTACCTAGTGTTTTCAAGAGCAGAGTTGTGTGAAGGAGCATTACCAATGGTGCAACATACTGCAGTGCAATTACACAAAGATAATAGAATACCCGAGCCACCTGGGAAAAACAGAAGAGAGTAAAATTCATGAGTCCTAGCTGAGCAAAGCAAATCCTTATGAACATGTTGACTAAAAAGAATTTATCAAAAAACCCCAGTACTTATGCATTAAAGCTGTTCTAAGAGTTTTCTAACACCTCTTGTCACGTGACCTACCGTCTTCAAAAGATCTCAAGAAGAAATCCCTACAATGAACTCTAGTTTCAGGACATTTACAAATCTGAGAGGAAGAGCTGAAGGGAAATAATTAAAAGTATCAGTTCTGTTAAAAGAAAGAGAATCAATTTTGCTTCTGCAAATTGCATGCCATCAAAGATTCCTATTTCAATACACCAGAAACAAAACTAAATGTTTAATTTTTAAAGTTTCCAATGATTTAGAAACTAAATCCCATTTCAAAAATGAAGTAGTAGTCACAGCCCAAGGCCTCATAAAAAGTAAATGGAAGTTTGATTAATATTGCAGCCTCTTTCCAAAAGCAAGATATTTTTGAAATACCATTATGTTAAAAACAATGACAAGATGATTTTTCATTAGCAGTTGATCAACAGCATTTAAATGGTCTTTATTTTAGATATACACTGTGGTTCATGGAAATCCCTCCCTCTGCTCTCAATCTGTTCCATTTTTGTCAAGATTGTTACATTGCATATTTTATATACGCTATTGACCTAAAAGACTAGACCAAATAAAGAATGAAAAAAGTAATGAAATCAACAGCAAGCAAGCAATGAAATAAACCTAAGTCGGTTTTAGAAAAGAACAGAATGCAGGGTGGCAAAAATGATGAAGGCAGACATGACATTTTTGGGAACACCTCTAAAACCTCAAAAGGCTTCATAATGAGCAGGCATCAAAACACTAACATGAGAAGAAAAAGTAGTATGACAGTGACAGAAGAAAAAGCATGAGACAAAAATTATTGTCAGAAAATTGATGGAAGACAACAAAAATAGCAAATTAAAAGTAATGATCACTGTAGTATGACAAAATAATTTACTGGCAGAAAAAGGTAAAGCAAACATGATTAGTTAAACAAGACTAGATCTAGTGACTGTGGCCTCCTCAAAGAGAAGATATGAAGATACTGGATAAATGGATTTTGGAAATGCCACATAGAGAAGACATTACTGTTTTATGGATAGGATTAAAATTCCCAGAAATAAGATAGTGAATTTACAGTAATTGGCACAGTTCTGTCCTAATCAGTTGCTGTTACTTGTACTTCCTAATTTTTTTTCTGAAGCAAATTCCTAGCCACTTTATTTGTAAGTCACTACTGCACAGTCCACTTAGGACCTTCAGATACTTAGTATAACTGAAAGTAACAATGACAATCCTAGGAGAGAGTCTTACTGCATACGTTAATATTCCTCCTGCAACACACCCCAACTCAGTAGGATCAACAGGCAGCACTATCACGCAATGCTAGAAATTTAAGTTTATTTTGCAGGCAACACGTAACACCATTCTACTCCTTCATTTGTTTGTGATATATTTTATAACTCTTCTTTTTAAAAGAAAAAAAAAAAAATCTAAGAAATCCTGCCTTGTCCACAATAAGATAGGCTATTTTTTAACTAGGCTAGTGCACTTGAGAGCGGTTTGACAGAATTAAACATCACTCATTTTATTCCAAAATATAATCCCCTTATCACAAATTTTCCCTCAACTTAAAAATAATAGTTCGTAACAGTATTTTACCCTTCTATCTAAATTGAATCTTTTCTTTCCCATGTTTTAGTTACACATCATCACATATCTGAAGGGATCTTTTACAACAACTTCCAAATAACCAGGGAGAAGCCATGTGCATAATACAGATGATACATCTCTCCATATTTTGGTTTGCAGAATTTCTCTGTAATGGTGCTATTTTTATAGGACATATAGTCTAGGAAGCTTCATTTGGATTTCAACTTTTCTGCCACAGAACATGTAACCAACTGGAAAAAAAACATTTGCACAGCAGAGTACTCCAAATATATAACTTCAGTGCTGCCATACTTACCATTTTCTGTAAATCAACCATACTTATTCTGCCAGCTTCCTTTTTCATCTGATCCACACTTTTCTGGGCTAAATTCAGGTAGGCCTGCAAATGATGGCGCATCATAGCCAACCGTAAAGCACACAGCAGGATTATAATCCACAACCTGACAGTGTCAAATGTATCTTCTGACATTCTGTAGACAAAAAAAAAAAGGGTGATGTTGTTTTCCAAAGGCCATCTACTGTTTTCCAAGGGCCATCTACTCTTATTAAAGGTCACAATTTTTTGTTTGTATCATCTGTAAAGAAATCTTGAGGCATATTGTCAAAAAATAGTTAACACACAATCTACAGTTATGAAGTTCACTTGCAAGTAATATTCACTTTTGGCTTCTGCTTCTCCCTCCTGCTACTTCTCAGTAATCCTATCATAGCATTAGATCCAAATTAGTATGCATTTGTCTGTAAATAAGAACAGTTCTTAAGTGCTTAAATTCTGAGTAATGAAGGCAGGATGCTAAAACCGAAGCTCACTCAGATAATACAGGTTTTCAGACACACAGTAGTAGATAGTAAATGGGTACCTCAGTTGCCTGAGATAGCCAGTTATAGCCTCATTTTAAAATAAACGAAGGAACAAAACAGATGCACAAAATATGTACATTTGTGGTGTTTTTTGTAATAGATCAGTGGTCACAGAACCATCTTAGAAGTGTATCTCAGCCCTAGAAAGCAAGATGTGTCAGCTAATCATATCTGTTCAAGTTTATTTGAATACCACCATTTTGAACTATTTAGACTAACTGTGACAATGACAATCACCTATGCTAATTATACAATCTGAATTTCAGATACCACTCTTCTTGAAAATTCTTTCCCCTTTTATGTTTTGAATATTTTAGCTACCAATTCCATATGCACTTCATCAACATGTAGATCTTAAAACAAACTGCCTAGTTCAGTTCTCATGCCAACACTTCTCGACTGTCTTCTGTGAAATCACTCCTCTCTCCTACATCAATATATAAGATACAAGGTTCCAGAAGGTAGTAATGAGGTGGTGTTCCACCCCTACAAAGATCATCCCAATACTGCCAAGCAGATGTCAGAAGACAGCAACTTTTTGGGAACCACCACCTTAACATTCAACATTCTGCAACTAATCCTCATTCTTCTGAAATAACAGAAGCTCTTCAGAACTCAGTAGCACCTTCCACAATACCTTTTACAGCAGGTGCTATTAAATTTTGAGTCTTTCATGTTCCTATGACTTTCAAAGAACATAGACACGATTTTGTTCTCAATACCCCAGAAAAAATTTTTAAAGGGAATCTTACAAAGGAATGTTCTCTTTGCCCAAAGGTGGGTTCATAATGTAGTCCTTAGTGATTGGTTTTACCCACAGAAGAACCATAAATAAAGGTGCCAAGAAGTTTATGTGTAGCAATGTTCTGAAAGCAGAAAAAAAAAGTGGAAGTTATTAAACAAAAATAATCACCATACTGTTGAACAGAGTGTATGGATTCAAAAGGAGAAATCTTAATTTTAAAATTAAAAAGAAAGATAAATAAGAAAATAGGCACGACTGACATTTCGACAAAACAGTAATACTATGTATCACGAAATCACACCATATCTGGCTTTTAAAAAGTGCTCTTAGAATATTTATTGCAAACAATCCAACCAAAGGAGTTCCACACACTATGCCACACTATACTAAAAGACTGTTGTTGAAAATTTTTATATGATGGACTAACACCAAACTGCACAAGCTATTACAGTTTTAATTTAGAAACTCAGCATCTCAGATAATTATGGTAAATATGCTGCTATATTACTATTTTTTGCTTTATTAAAAATCTACTCAGATTAATTTCCATTATCTACACAGACCAGGAGAAACAGCTCTCAGAGATCAGATTTCCCAGTTTAACAAAGATTTTTATTTAGGAATCCTGACTAAATCAAACTTGGTACTTACATTCAATGAAAGATAATCAGATCGAAAAAAAAAAAAGCCAAAAAAAGCCAGGACGGTTTTTAACTTTTAAAAGTATGAAACTGCACAGTTAAAGTAAAAGTACTACTCTTTTGTGATCTTTGAGTACAAACCAGCAGAATTTTAAGAGGGGATATAGTTTTCTGGAGTTTTCCCTGAAATTAGTATACTTCTTTATTTATAAACGCCATACCCCAATCGTTTTTCATTACTTAAATGAAATTAAAACAGTTGAAGAGATCTGGTGGTTTTGCTAGTGCAATGCCTCCTCACTAACAGAATCAGGTTGTCTATAGTTCCACCTCCACCACAGCGCTTCTAACACTCTAGAAAATGACGTAATCAAAAGTTGTTCTAAAGAACACAAGACCTCACTGATTGAAAACTGTCAAACTTCCTGAAACCATTAAAATGTTTGCAAGTTTCAGAAGATGTCATCACACACATTTAAATAATTGATTTCAGATGAAGAAATAAGCCCTGATAGCTATTTAGTGTTGCTAGGGAACACAACATCATCAAACAACAGTTCAAAGCATTTCACTAAACTGTGGAAGCCTTTTAGCTGAACTTCGACTTATTTAAGAGATCCTACTGAGTTAATGGACTGAAATGTGACAAAGGGTGCTTAAAATCACCTTTTCGGATTTTTTTTTTATTTTGTTTGGTTTTGGGTTTTGTGGATTTTTTTGCTTGTTTGTTTTGGTTGTTTGTTTTTTTCAAGTATAGGCAGAAAGGCTGAAAGAGTCCTGAAGCAGACCCTGGTGGAGGAAGGAATGTATACAAAAATGATACAAGTTGGTTAAGAAGACTCCAAATATATGCAGGAAAGAATACTGCTTCTAAAGGGAAAAAAAAATCAAACAGCTATCAAAACCAAAAGGGACACCAGATGATTTTTATTCACATAAAAGAATCACAGTAATAATTTTTGTATGTATTAGCAAAGTGGAACTTAACCATTAATCTTCAAGTTTTTGGGCTTTATTTGGTCCATGTTCCCTGTACGTTAGGTGTTTCATTCGGTAAAGAAATATGATTTCATGTTGGGCTTTTTTGGGTTGTTTAGTTTGGGGGGTTTTTGCTTGGGTTTTGGGGCACATTGGTAGCTGGTGGGTTTTTTGAGCAGCTTTGGGAACTTGCTTAGTTTTTTTGTTTGTTTTGGGGGTTGGTTGGTTTGTTGGTTTTGTTTTGGTTTTGTTTGGTTGGTTGCTTTTTTAAGTAGGCTATGCATGTGACTGCAAAGATAAACAGTTTTCCTGTAACCAAATTAGAGAGCTTTGTGTCATTCTCATTTACAGCACCCTTTTCGTCACTGTCAATAAATGATGTACTCATTAATAGAAACATGTCATAAGGGCAAGTAATGGTCTCAGGCCTATTAGAACCTATCACTTGACAGTGATTCTTTGCTTATAATTTCATTACCTAACTATGTTGATCTGACCAAGTTTTAATCCACTTATCATAATTTTTACATTTTTTCAGTTGAATAGTCAAAGTACTGGTACTTTTGAAAATAATTTGCTTTGTGTTGCACAAAGTTAGCTTTAACAATCAGTTCCAATATCCTCTAAACATGAAGCCAGAGAAGTTCTATTTTTCATAATCACATTCTAGTGAATATTAATTGGCTTTTAGCTATTGATTAATGGACTTTTGTTTCAGAAAGTTTACATTTCTGCCTAGGATGTAATGTCCACAGGTCAAGAAAGATGTTAGAAAACTAAAGAACACTTTAGAAAAGGCACAAGAAATTTTAAAATATTGAGAATCATAAAAACTAAAAACTAAGAACTTTGTCTAGGTGAAAAGAACAGATTAGGAAGTGATTCAAGTCACTCAAGTCTACACACAGAGAGAAACTTAACAGCACATACAACAAGCCAACAGCCTGCAGCTGTAGCTGGACAACTACACAGAGTGCAAGTATAACACAGCGTACTTGCTTATAAATTTACCAAGAGCGAAGGACCCACATCAAACAGATTAATTTTAAGCTGGGCATTTATGAGGGAAAAGAACAAAAATGCAGTCTGAACAAAAATAATTTTTGTATCAGAAAACATAATGGTTCTCTTAGGAAATTGACCAGACTAAGTAGCCACAATGGCCAATGTTGCAGAATCTGTTATTACCATGTATGAAACATCAACACCTGTGAAAGACTGGAGTTTCACCCTCAACCAGAGAATGCTCAAGAGAAATAGTGAAATTGGATAAAACACTTTACTGCCAAACTCAAGAATGACTGAAAATGAAAATATTCCTTTAAACTGATATTAATATCTGACCCTTATTAAATATTCTGGGTCATTTTTGCACTGTATCCTACACTAGATTGATTAAAGGAACAATGTCCACCTGGAGGTGGGGGTGGAAAAAAAAGTCTGTAGTTGCACTTCTACTTCCAGAAGGTTATCTTACTTCCAGAAGGAAATGATGGGTGAATGAAAGCAGAACACAGAGACAGTCATGGTGGAGCTCTTGCAGGAGGAAGGGAAGGCTCCTTTAATTGGGCTCTAATTACAAGGCAAAGACTGTAACAGACTGGCAGAGCACAGGTTGAGCAGAAAGAGGTAGGTGGCAAGTCTGCTCGAGGTATGAAAAGCACGCAGCAACAGAAGTCTTAGTCACTACCTTCTTGTTGGAATAGTTTGCTTTGTTTATTTTCAGACACAAAAGATTTAAGACTGAGTAGCATATACCTATTTCCATATATTTTCTCTTACTGTGTTATTTTTTCTGTTGCTAAATTCAGAGCATCCAGATGCATTTGAGCCAGTCGCAAGCCAGGGAATGTCAAAAAAGCACCAATAAGTGAACACAGAACAGCCAGGAACAATTTGAAGGTTAGTTTAGACACAGGACCCCTAAAAGAAAAGAAAGGAAATAAGCATTTTCTTGGGGAAGAAGTTGGGGGGATGGGGGTATCAGAGACTACTTTCAACTCAACAGTATCTAACATTTAATAAAAAAAAGCCAACAGTATTCTGTAGTCTTACTCTGGAATACCAGCATTATTACAAACCAATCAGAAGCTAAAATTTAAAAAAAAATTATGTCATACCCAACCAAGTCACCTATTTTTATCCTAGTAAAAGAGAAAACCTAAGCTACTGCCCATATGGTGTTAATTTGTTAGCAGAAAAAAAAAAAGAGTAACTTTATATTGTAATTAACAACAAATCATATAACAGAAATAGCTAATAGAATGATTTCAAGGACTATGTTTTTAAGAGAGGAACAGACACCAGCTTAATTGGTCAAAGACAAAATGGACACTTCATTCTACCATTAGCCATTAAAAAGCTCTATCAAATTGTTATTCCTGCAGCTTTTCACAGATTTATCCAAAACATACACGTGGCCATTTACATGTCTCTTAAGTGATTAGTACACTATATAAAAAATTACAGAAAAAATTTCCAGGATTAACCAAATTACAGAATTAATTACAGAATTAACAAACACTGGATCACACAAAGAAAAAAAAAACACAAACAAAGCAAAAACCCCCAAACAACAAAAAAAACCAAGTGACATGTAACTAATAGATTCAAGAGGAACAAAACCAAATCATATGTTTCAAATTCTTTCTTAATCTATGTCATCTAAACTACCAAGAATCACCATCCACTCAATTGCTACTATAAACAGCCAAAGCACTGCAAAAGTTTAAACAAACACTTAAAAGGAAATAGCTTAGGAAAGCAGAGTAAAGAAATGCTAAGAAACACATGGGATTCCATCACAGATTTCCCATGAGTTTATTCATAAATGACACTAATCTAGGTTGAGGAAACTTCTGTTCCTCAAAAATAAAGATATCCCATGGCTTCTGCATGATACTTGAGACCTAACAAGCAAGAAATTCAAAGGTGTGTTCCCAGTAATGAAATGCCCCATAAATTTTAGAGCACATGTATAAAGAAACTGTGACGGAAATCCATTTTGCAATATACAAAGGCTGTCTGAGACAGTAGTTGTATATTTATGTAACATCACAAGCTATGGCATGTTCCTCCAACAGTCTATACAAAACTTGGATGTCCTGTAGCAAGTAGATGGTTTTGCATGATAGGAGCATGCTATTACAACCCAAAACCAGGACTGAGCACCAAAATTTATTCCTAATGCCAATTTCCTCAAACTCCATCTGTAGCTTTTGCATACTCACCCTCTTGCATGCCACAGGAATTACAAAAAACACCTATCACCTATTTTAAACAATCCTTGCAAAGCTGAAGGGAAAGATCATGAAAAATCGTTTACAGTTTTGAATCTTACGAGCTACAATCACAATGTCAGAAACTACCTCTGTATTAAAAAGAAAACACTAATGCAACTTCAGTTACTTGTGGGTACTGACAGATTCTTTTCATTAACCCACCTCTTCCCATTATTGTAGATATTATAACCATGTACAAGAGCAAAACATGCAAGTCAAATGCTTGCTAAGAAAATCCAAATGATTCAGTTGTAAATGCATATATAAAACAGACAAATGTATTTCCAGAAACTTACTGGGATTCCAAACCTTGTTTTTCAAGAAACTGCATAGCACTTTCAGAGAAATTTGAGAAACCTGTAGAGACACATATATTATATTTATTTTATTACAGTACAAATGCAGAATGCCTTTTTGTAAATAAAATACTAGGTAACAGATCTTTCAAACAAGTTTTCACATGTCTAGCATAGCTTTTCATGTACTAATTAGTTAGCCATAATACAATAAAACTTGATTATTAACATCTCTAATACTTGTACATTTCAGGAAGATGAAAAAATATAACTTTTTTTTGGTCTGTTCCAGTAAAGGAGTTTCACTTTGCTATGAAAATCAAAAAGGGTTAAATCTAAAACTGGAAGGCAAATATCATTAACAAAACAAATAACCAAGCAAAGATTACACTACTTAAAAGAAAACAAGGAAACCATTTGGGATATTCTTTAGAATCTACATTCCAAAACAAAATTTCTTCGAAGTATATGACACATACCACTCATTTTAACACAGATATTCGCAAAAATGCTGGAAATAATTTTTTTCAGATCATGCAATCACTAGAGCTGCTTCAAACACTAAAGAAAGGAGTTACCTGATTCCAATCCAAACTCTAGGTAGTTTTCTGTCACAATGAGAATTGCCATCGCTTTCACAAAGAAGAAAAAACCAAAGGTGACACAGACTGATCTTTCACCTCCATCCTCAACTTTGAAATAATGGGTAGTCAATGAAAATAGTACCTTACTACACAAGAAAAAGGTCAAGGAAAATTAAGTTTATAAAGGAACTAAATATCCATTTGTATATAATAAAAACCTGTAATAACTATAATAACTTGTAACAACTAAAATAACTAAGAGGTATAAAGTTGCATTTTGGTCATCTACACTAGGGATGTTCTACAATGTGTTTGTTTTTTTTTTCTTAAAGTAATATGTGTTCAGCCAATTTCAGGTTAAATTAGAGAACGCAATAAAGCCTAATAATCACATAACTGGTAGCCAGGAATACACTACTCTGGCACAGTTTTGATCTAGGCTTACTAAAAGTAAGAAAACATAAAACACATGAAAAGATGGAACTTGTATTTCTCTCCTTTCAGACAGAATTCTAGAATTATTTTGATTGGAAAACACCTTTTAGATCATTGAGTCCAACCATTAACCTAACACCCCAAGTTCATCATTAAACCATGTCCCTAAGCACCTGATCTGTGCATGTTTGAGATTTTTAGCTATCAAAGACAGTAAGACAACAGCGTATTCAGTACTATCTAGAAAACAAAAATCTATCCCATGCTCACCTTGGAAACACAAAATCAGCCTTCAAAACCCTATACGGTCTGGTATGATATATCAAGTTCTTTTATCTAACCCCAGTGCCACAAAGACAATTATTTAAGACATCACCGCCTCTCTTATCAGGATGTTTTAAAAATATTTTTTGAGTATTCTCCTCTTTTACACATTTCTAAATATAATTAGCTCTAAATTTAAACAGATTACGACAAATTTTTCATGATACACTGTCAACTCTGATTACTGTGAACTGCAGCCCATCATAATTTATTTTATTTTCAAATGACAGGCAATATCCAGCGCAGATTTAAATAAAGTATTTGGAGATCATTCCAGACACTACATGCTTCGAAAAGGCAAAGAGACCAAGGAAAATCTCGATTTTAAACGAAAACTGTACACCTTTTTTTTTTCCCCACAATGCAATAACATTCATATTTGCATTTTTTTAATACCGAAGAATTTTAAGATGTAGATTATAAGAAAACATAATAGTGTATCTATTCAGTAAAACATTTGACCAGTCATCAGTTAACCTCTCAAGAAAACACGATTATGCAATGCCACACTTCCATCAGGCAGCACATGTTTTACATAGGCATTGCTGCATTTCATGTGTATGCAGAGAGGTTTTCAAATGCAGAGTAGAGTGGCCTAAGCACAGCATCCAACAATTTTAAGCTCTGTAGTAATCAACTTAAGATCCCTTCATACTTTACAGAAAAAATTTATATATCTAAAGGAAGACTTACCTCATCCCAAAAAGAGGTACGTAATAGGTCATACAGACTGGGTTCTGGAGAGCTTTTTTTCTCTAATAATACATCCTTAAACCAAATGTCTTTTTACAGCTAGGGACATCAATCAGAAATTGAAAACACCTTGAAGTTATACAAAGGACTTAATAACAGTTTGTGATCTACAGTCCTAACCTATAATCAGATTTATAACCCCCTAGATACATCATGTTTTCAACTATGGATTGTGCCTGAAAGATACAGAAAATTCAACCAGGAAAAAGAAAGAATACTGACAATAAACTCCAATTATAGTGCAGATTCAGAACTCAATAAATAGATTAATGATTATGCAAACTACACGTGATTGAAACCCTCTGTTAGTTGAATAATCACCACTGCTCCTATTTCAGGGATGGAGAAAATTGAAGCATTATGGTTTGCTTCATCACTTCCTTTCACTGCCTGATCTACTATTCAGTACCTACTAAAGGAATAATCTAGGAGTATTCAGTGCTAAGTTAATAGATTCCTCATCCCCCACTTTCATTTATTTTGTTTTGGCCACAAGAGGTGATATGCCTGTAGAATTTATGGTACATCCCTTTACAAAAATAATTTTATTTTTTAAACTGCTGTAATTATGTAATTTTTTAATTATACAGTCCACATGGTTGAAGAGAAAAAGATCCATCTTCTGTTCCTACTAAAACACATGAAATCTGTCAATTCACAGAATCACACAATATTCTGAGTTGGCTGAGACCCACAAGGATCATTAGAAGTCCAGCTCCTGGCCCTGCACAGGACATGCCAAGAATCACACCATGTGCCTGAGAGCCTTGTCCAAACACTTCTTGAACTCAGACAGACACACACTTCCCTGGGGAGCCTGTTCCAGTGCCCAACCATCCCCTGGGTAAGACACCATTTCCTGATATCCAACCTAAACCTCCCCTGACTCAGCTTCATGCCATTTCCTTGGGTCCTGTCACTGGTCACCAGAGAGAAGAGCACTTGTCCTTGTCAAACTTCATACAGCTCATGACTACCCAACCAACGAATTTGTCAAGGTCTTTCTGAAAGGACTCCCTGCCTTACAGGGAGCCAACAACTCCTAAATTTGTATCATCTGCAAACTTACTTTGCATCCCTTCAAGTCCCGTGTCCAAGTTGTTTAGGAAGATGTTTAAGAGAACTGGGCATTAAGATGGAGCCCTGCAAATCCAGCACGGGTTTAGAGTCAGCTGGGAGTTTATCATCCTCACAGCTATGGTCCTTCAGCCCAGGCACTGGGACACCCTTAGTCATTCATCGGTGTTGATGACAGAGGCAAAGAACGCATTAAACACCTCTGCCTGGTCTCTGTCCCTGTTTTTGAGGTGACTATATCATCTGGTAAGCATTTTGTTATTTTACAAAGGCAGTCTTTTGCTAGTAATTTGGCTGCAACTGCTACATTGAAAATTGTGATCAATAACTCAGTTTGAATATTTGAAAAGCACTCAGCTTTTCAAATTTCAGAATAAGAGAAATCAATCTGTGAAGAGTTACTATCTGCAATAAACTGTAACTAAAGAATAATTAAAAAAAATTGTAATTGAAACATTATAGTCTACACCAAAATGAGTTCTCAGTAACACTGCAGAAGTAATTTTTAAGGCAAAATTCACAATCAGAAGGTTATGACAACAACCTGTCTTAAAAACTCCCTTAGCATCTTTGTTTTGCTAGTTCTTCTGTTAGTCCATTTCAGGCACTGGAAACTGAGTGTGTGATGAAACAGTGAGTGATGAAAAAAAAAACCGATGGTCCAACACCATATACCACAGCCTTTCAAAAATATTAAACATTGAGCAGCTGGTACAGCAGGTCTTCTAAATGGTGTCTCCAAGAAACACCTTTTAGTGTTCCTGAAACTATCTAGCCATTTAAAGATTTATTTTTCTATTCCACTACAAGTAAGAGAGATCCCTATCCTGGAACTATTTATCCACATTACCAGGAACACAAGTACTACTGCTTTTAGACTAAGTTTCTGCTAATACATAGATGTGTAGACTAAATTAGCTTCTTGGACTTTTCTGATTATCTACACTATAAACATTAAAAGTTGCTAATAGTGGGTTACTGCACTGAATCAAAACATCTATTTCTGGAAGACACAGCTGAAAAATGTCTAATTATCATTTCCAAATTCTCTAAACTTTTTTGGTCATTCAGTCAGCCAAATCCTTATTATAAACTATCACCTCTTACCATACACCCACAAAACAGAAGAAACACTTGTAAAAAAACACAAAACTGTTCTATATTTAATTTTTGACATATCACACTGTCTGATGTCAATCAAAAATATGGAGGTAACCAAATTTCTCTAGCATGTCAATTATCATAGAATCATTCTGGTCTTGACATACCAAATTAGTAATTAGTTGAGTAAGTTTTAAGTATTCTCAGCATCCCAGAGGCCTGATGTCACAACACGTGAACGAACCGCTTTTCTTCTGAAATCTCATCTGACTAGGTTCCAGTGACCACAGGGATTGTTACCAATGCCTCTGTATATCACTCTTTGCATCGCCCTCCTTCACTCTGAAAGCTGTAACGCCTGGAATAAGTTATGTTGACACATTTATGGAGATGTTGCTAATATAAAATTTAGACTGTGCTTCCTGGTACTGCAGCCTTCTGCATTGCCACACTGTACAGGATCACACTACTTCATCCCATAAGCCCAGAAACCATACAGACTCTAACAGCCACTTGCCCATTCACCCTACTGAGACAGAAAACTTGCACTGACAGGCAGCTTAAATCTTTTTTAAGGTTTTGCCCTGAACTGATGAACAAGTGAAAGCAGTAATAGGACTGTATTCAAAACCACGGTAAGAAAGGGCTATTGCAGTGGTTTTTCCTACAATATATAATTCACAACTCTGTTTCACCTAGAATTGCAATTAATTGTAGTGTTATTTAAATTGGTTATTCCTGAGATTTGAAAAATGAAGCAAGTAGGGCTTTTTTGTTCAAGAAGTATTAAGCATACTGAAAACAAAAAGTGTGGAATAGATTTTCAAACTTCTCCAAAAGCTGTATCTTCTGAACAGAAGTCTATTTGTGATTGCCAAACTGAGCAAAACCAAATTAGTTTAGAACCACTGGATACTACAGATGAGCACTAGTATTTGCACACATATATTTTTCCCATAAATGATTTGGTATTAATGTTAACAAGCTATTGACACCAGCATTTACAAAGAGCATGTGCAGCATACACATTATCAAACAATGGTACTAGCTTACATGATTCCCAAATGCTAAATATTTGTGTATCCTGCCCATTAGCAACACAGAGATTTATATGAATTACACAATTATGTAAACTATTTGGAACAAGTAGAGTGATTCAAGAAAACAGCAAAGGATACACTGCAAAAGCCAAGACAAGCAGACACCACACTACGCTGATATTCATTTCCTGTGAGGGCTTCACAATGCTGTAATAGGCTTCTGTCACCACATACACAACTGTAGCTGCAACAGTGAAGTCCACCAACCACTGATACTCCGGAAAATAATGCAGTGCTGAAAAATAAAAATTTGTGAATGCTAAAGGTATGCTTTAACATATATACAATGGAGTAGCAACTAAAAAAAGTTTTCAGTTAAGTGAACTCTAGGTAGACACAGATCAAGCAAGTGAAGTGCAACAACAGTGAAAAAGCCACATATTCTTACTCAACAATGTATAGTTCACTCTTCACTTCTGTCATTCAATACTTGATTACTACTCACATTTAAAAGGCTACAAGATTTTACTATTTTATCACCCCAGTTTTATACATTAACATCCTAAATTGAAAAGGCATACATAATGTAGATTTCACACTACAGAAAGAAAACAGGTCAGTTCTTCAGCTGAGTCTAGCTGCAATTCCAGTTCAGAGTTTTTTCTGGCTTTCTGTTAAAGCTCATTGGCAATCATTTAATATACTACATATGATCACTTCTTTTTATTTAAAAAATCCCAACATCTAAGATACTGATGGCTTATTCTTCCAGATTTTGTTAATACATCCTGTACAGCAATAGTCATTGGGTAAATTTAACTGTAAAAATTCTGGGGATCGTACTGTGTTACATACAGGTTGAATGATATGAATAGAGAGCTCCCAGAGGTGCTGGAAACCACAAAGAACAATTTTTGACAGCAAAGTGTGGTCTGTCCCACACAAACACCTTCCCTACACCTTCACAATTTGAAAGTCAGAAAACATTACTGAACGTTTGACTTGACTACAAGCTAACTGTTGGCAAGCACATGAAATTGGTCAAATAAGTCCTGTATTTATTTTGAAATAACAATCTGGTTAGATTCACTAGAAAAACCTGTATATATAACTTCTCAAAGACAGTTAAACCCTATCTTGTATCACTCAGGTGGACAATTAAATGCTACAATTTCAAGGAAATAGCACTGATTGAAACTTGGGAACGCTTTGTTTATTTACATAGTAGCTACAAAAAACTCTGTGGTGTTAAAGTAACACTGTCTCCTATAATTTGAGAAGTCTCCTGCAGAGGACTATGCTTCCATTCTTTCTATATTTATCCAGAGAACACACTCATGTAAAAATGTAGATAGGAAGAAAATATGTATCACACTTACACACATATCCATACATGAATTTTCTGTAACAGAATGACTGATTATGATTAAGGAATCGAAAATCACCATTTAAAAAACAGCAAGTTCCAAAACACTTAATGCTGCATATTTCTGTACTTGTGTCACTTCGTGTTTTTAAACATTTTACCTTAATGCTTCCAGTGTGTGGTTGAAAGGTCTAGGTTTCAATGCTACAGCACATTTCTTATTTTAGATAAGCAGAAACTATATGTTTTGACATCTGTCAATTGTTATTTTCTTGTACAAAGCTACAAACTCTATTTTGAATAGACTGTGAAGTGATTCTTTTGGTGTTGTCTCACATTGTTATGGAAGTCTGATATAACAGTTGTGCTTTATCATAGGATCACAGAATCAACCGGGTTGGAAAAGACCTCTAAGATCAAGTCCAACCCTTGATCCACTACCACTGTGGTTAGTAGACCATGGCACTCCGTGCCACATCCAGTCTCATCTTAAAACCTCCAGAGACAGTGAATCCACCACCTCCCTGGGCAGCCCATTCCAATGTCTGATTACTCTCTCTGTAAAAAATTTCTTCCTAATATCCAACCTAAACATCCCCTGGCAGAGCTTAAGACCGTTATATTCATCCTTTTCCACAACACTGCTATTAAAATGCTACCCATGGAACATGAAAGGAGACTTAGCCTGAATATTTGCTTTCTCATTTATGATCAGTTTTACCCCTATTCATTAATTGTCTATAAAAGAGATATTCCATCATTAATTGCAAATAAACATTTCATAGAAACAATAAGTACATATCTGAAATATTACTGTTTGAATAGAGTTATTCTTACCAATAGTGTCCCTTTCTGTCACCGATTTTGTTTCCAGATGAAGATCGATATCTTTTGGAATGGTTAAGGGCTTGTTTTCAATATGACCATTATATTTTCTGTTAAAATAAAGAAATAAGTAGATAATACAAACAAGAGTATGACAAAATAAACTTTTTCAATATATAATGACATTTCAAATTTAAGAAAAATGCAGATCATTTTTTTTTTCCCCAAATGCAAATATTTTTATGTATCTGGCTTAAAGTAATATTTCAAGTTGAAATCCTGAGAAGCAGCCAGGTATGTCGATGGTTCCTAGCTTTATCTTCAAAGATTTCAACATACTGCTGTGGTATGGGTTTAAATGGCTTCTATATGCTGCATCCTGAGCAAGTATTGGGTCAAGATCCAATGGCCAGTATTGATTGGTCAGCCCATTGATTTTCTCTGTTCAGAGAGCTACAGCGTGTTCCCACAGTCAAAAAAAAACCAAAAAAAAAAAATCACAAAAAAAGCATCAGTCCCTCTTATCACAACAAGGTGCTTAGCAAGTACATCACACAATCTGGATTAACCTAGGTCCTTGAAAGATCCATCCTACCAGCCATCAGGCAAAGACAACTTCAAGACAGCTTTCTAATCTAAAAAGATGTGTATTTAGAACACAGGGTGCTTTTCATCTGGAACTCTGAAACTCTGCCAACATCACGATCTTCACTTCCCCGAAAATAAGTCATAATGGTAGACTTCAAATTGAAAAAACCCAGTATTCTTAAAAGAAAATTAACAAAGTTAGATGAAATTGGTCTGACAGATTACTATTACTAAGGTAAAATTTATCTCAACGCTATTAGAAAAAATCATTTAAGCAGATCGGAAAATGTTTTGTTAGATTAAAAAAATCAAACTCCAACTTAAAATCTTTAAATGGCTAGAAGGAAACAGTAAACTCTGTCACATTCTAGAATTACCACCCCTGAAATTAGAAAAGGAGAGTTAGATTTTCCATAGAAAGACATAGAAAATTATTGGGTTATATATAAGCATTAAAAAGAAATTCAATCAATCTCAGCTCATATGTGAAATGAGAATACATGCTGAAAGCATTAACAGAATTTTTTCAAGTTATATTAATTCTTAGTATCATCCAAACAATTTTGACAAACTGTGGATAGGAATCTAAGGCATTTCTCAAAAAACTCAGTTCCCTGCCCACAGCTGCACTCCTGATTATTTTCCTACTCCATGCACCCAGGAGTACCTTCATCTTGAGTGAGATCAGCATTTTGATGACTGAAGCTATTTCAGTTCAACAAAATTTGGTGTTCCTACACTGTAATTATCCCAAGGGACCCACAGTCCAAGAGACACAGACAGAACACACCTGGGATCATTGGAAGCTTTAATTCAAAATAACTGATAGCAGCTATGGACTTTTCATTAGCCTAGGAATTTAATATAAACACAATTTATTCTGAAGTAGAAAATTTGCCTAATATTCAGGTGCTATTATAACCTACAGCAGAATATACTGAAGTATAAAATGCACTGAATAAAATGGACTAGAAGTTCACACTACAGCTGTTTCTAAGGCTAATTTTCAAGCAAGTTCCTTGTATCTCCTTTCATCATTTCTCTTTTAATTAGTTCAGATGGGCAAAGTATTTAAGGAGCAGATATTATATTTTTAAAGACTATGGGCTGGACAAAGCAGATTCTTTATCTTGAAAAGACACGGGGAGTATCAAAGAGATGCATCCTTATTTCTCTTACACCATCTGTTTCACATCTCCTTGTTGAGATGATTCACAAGGAGATGTGCATTCCATTCTGTGCAATCTAAATCAGTACATCCAAACTGATCAACAGGAACAATTCCTACTTAACTATGGTTCTCCCTCAAGAACAGTCACTTCTTTAAAGGACACAGAGGTATATTTATTCACTAAAAAATAACCATATTATTCAGCTGTTAAAAAAAGCAAAGCAAACATCATTTAAGCCTCCACATTATCGCTTTGGTTTCTTTGAAGTTTTATATCCCTGGTGATTAACATTCACCCTCGAACAAGCATCTACCACAACTGTGGGAAAAGACTGGTAAGGCTGAGGAAAGGCAATAAGAGCAAAGTACAATTATTACTTCGCAGTGTGATTGTGTTTTTCTGTTTAAGGCTCCTATGAGTGAACATAAAGTTATAATTACATAACAAAGTTATTTTACACATAAATAAATATCACTGGTTAAATGGATTGCTACAAATTGTAATGCTATTCACAATTATTTTGCCTTAATTTGTCACAGAAAATTGTTAGATAAAATGAGTTTCTGAATTTTAAAGAATATTGAAAAAAAATTCTATTATATAGCTTTAATTTTACAAGGAACAACTTAACCCAGAGAGTGGTGGTGAATCGTGCTGCATTCAGCTGGCAGCTGGTCACTAGTGGTGTCCCCCAGGGATCACTGCTGGGGCCAGTCCTGTTCAATATCCTTATCAATGATCTGGACAAAGGGATCAAGTACCCCCTCAGTCAATTTGAAGATGACACCAAGTTGGGTGGAAGTGTTCATCTACTGGAGGGCAGGAAGGTTATGCAGAGGGATCTGGACAGGCTGGATCAGTGAGCTGGTGCCAAAGGTATGAGGTTCAACAAGGCCAGGTGCTGAGTCCTGCACTTGGGTCACAATATCCTAATGCTACGGGCTGGGGGAAGAGTGGCTGGAAAGCGGCCCATTGGAAAAAGACCCGGGAGTGCTGGTTGACAGAAGAGATGAACACGAGCCAATGTGTGCCCAGGTTGACTGAGGCCAAGGGCATCCTGGCCTGAATCAGCAATAGTGTGGCCAGCAGGACCAGGGCAGTCATTGTCTCGCTGTATTCAGCACCAGTGAGGCCACACCTTGAGTACTGTGTCCAGTTCTGGGGCCTTCGATTCACGAAAGACATTGAGATGCTGCAGTGAATCCAGAGACAGGCAACAGAGCTGGGGAAGGATGTGGGGGTTATGTCTGATGAGGAGAGGCTGAGGGAACTGAGACTGTTTACCCTGGAGAAAAGCAGGCTCAGGGGTGACCTTATTGCTCTCTTCAGCTACCTGAATGCAGGTTGTAGCCAGGTGGGGGTTGGCCTCTTCTCCCAGGTAACCAGTGACTGGACAAGAGGATGTACTCTCAAGCTGAGCCAGGGGAGGTTCAGGATGAATATCGGGAGGAATTTCTTCACGGAACTGGAATGGACTGCCCAGGGAGGTAGTGGACTAACCATCCCTGGAGGTGTTCAAGAAATGACTGGATGTGACACTTGGTACCATGGTCTAGTTTAGAAGGTGGTGATCAGTCAAAGGTTGTACTAGGTGAGTTCAGAGGTCTTTTCCAACCTAAATGATTCTGTGATTCTGTGAATCACAGAAGCAAATCATGTTCCCAACCATGCATCTTAAGAGCTAGGAAACAGGGGAAAAAAATCATGTTACAATTAACAGATTATATGAGAAATGTGTAAATTAACTCAAGTCTTAAGATTTATTTATAAGAGAGTTCATACTGGGATAGAAGAAACAGGGCTATGAGAAACCTCCTCTGCTGCCAAAAGAAAGCCAGAGGGCATTGGTTGTTTTAAACATAGCCAATTCAGAAATATCACATCAACAAGGCGAGCTCCACCACCTCAGATGTCTCGGCTCTTGACACAGCTGTATTTTTGTTCAGAAGTACATGTTCTTCTGTTCAGAACCTCATGTCTGAACACCAGAAATCTGTTTCCAGCTTAAGCTGACAGACAGCTATCCCACCTCCTCAGTTGCCTTTTTGATAGGTTGAACTAGCCCAGCTCTTTAAGGCCCCTCTTGTAAGACACTTTCTGTTTCCTGGATGATCCTATAGCAGCTCTGTTCACCTGTTCACATACAAAATTAATTTTTCTTTAACATGAGTGATCAGAACTGTATACAGTAATGCAGATAGAGTTCTACACTGGTGTCTTGTCCAAGAGGATTAATATTACCCTCTCTCTTTACTAGAAACATCTCATGTAATACATCCTAGGAGCACATTTACCTTTTTCACAGCTGTATAAGAGTGCCAGATCCTAATAATCTACGTTGAACTAATATACTCAAATCTTTCTTCCCTTGATTCAAGAGAAGAGGTTCAATTCTAAGATTTGCTTTCCTCAATTTTTATCTAAATAAATACATCCACTGAAAAAAAAAAGCTTTGTCACCAAATTAGCAGCTTCACAGACCATTTTGTGAACTGGAAATTAACCAGTTCTGCACAACTTGGCAATGTTCAACCCTTAGTTAAACTGAAAGAACACATTTTGGTAAAGAACTGGGACAATTAATGCAAGTGGGGTAGTCATATGCAATTGGCAGTTTTTAACTCACACAAAGACAAAAGTTGGCTGGCAAAGTTATTACATGAACATGCCGAAAAAAAAAAAGAAGAGAGGGGAAGAAAAGCTTGAAACAAGTATTTACCTGTCTTTTTTGCTCTTCCCTCTTTGCTTCCCCGCAAGAATCCGTAGTTCTTCTTCAGTGGGATGTTGATACCACCGTAAACTGAAGAAAAAGAAAATTTTAAGTATAACAATACCCGTATTTGCAATGTAGAGTGGGGCTTTAAAAACTGTATGTCAGTGCAGACCTATATGCCTATCAAGATACCAGTCATTTGCCACTCCTAAGCAGGACACCCTTATGTGCCAGTACCAATCGTGCCTGAACTGAACCACAGCTCAACTTCAGTTCTCTTCAGCGTGAGATGTTTATTTATGATTAGAAAGCTTTGACACTTTTTCACTCATATGAAAGCCCTCCAGTTCTCAAAACACCAAATTTTAAAGATATCACCAAATACAGGGCTTGTAGAAGCAGAAAAGGTTCATTAGAATAACTATACCATTAAAATTACCCATCAGAACCATATTCTAAACAATTTTATAAAACATAATTATACCCTCAAAAACCCAGCAATTTTTCAGAATCTGAAATAGCTATTATCTAATAATCATTACCAGTCTTTTTCTTAAGCAGAGCAGATCATAACATCAACACTCCTTTCCTAAAGGTCTCCTCACTGCTAGCTTCAAATCCTACTAGAAAAAGTGATATTAAAAAAGTCACTAATTTACATGCAGTTGACCTACAAGTTTTTCCACTTTCACAAATCAATGCATCATCCATTGCTCATTCATTTAAAAGGCAAGAAGTGGGAAGGAAATTCTGAAGAAGAAAAATAGAGATGGTTAAGTGCTAGGATGGTATATTTTACTTAAATCTCTAAGTACATCAAAAACCTCAGTAGCTGAAACAAGGCCTTTTCCACATTCAACAAGATTATCGTCCACATGCAGGAAGGATGTCACTGTGGTCTCCACTCTCAAATGCTGAGGTAAAGGAGACCAAGTATTAACCGAAAAAGACTTGGGAAATGTATGTGGAAGTAGGAGGGCACTAATTGTCACCCACAGCGACATGGGTTTATACTGGTAATAGTTAGAGGCGATAATGGAATCCACAACCATCTGCTCATATTAAGTACACTGCACCAAGTAGGATCATTCAAATCTATGTCGGTGAATTAGAGATGATGTCACATCCAAGTTCAATGAGATAGCAGGGCAAATTTGGAAAGTAAGCATCAAAACCCAAACAACCTCAAGTCACTTGATAACACTTGACTCCCAGCTCTGTTTTGGAAAGGCTTCCTTCAGCTTGGGATCTTTTTGAGAGAAAAGAACTCCAATACCAGTCAATAAAACATCAAACACTGCAAATTTCCCTTGAAGGAATTCACTGCCTGTTCCAAAACTGAAAATGGCAAATATTACAGACTTTGCACAAACACAGAGTTTTTGGGGGAAAAAGAGGAGCTGACTTCTGTTCACTTTTTTTTCAGTGTAACTAAGAGTGAATGTTGTTTAATTAACTTATTTTCATCATGTGTGGTCCTAGCTGAAAAATCTGTGGTTTGTAAACTTTGCTGCAAAAGAGACTTTGTTAAGACTGAGACACACAGAAACTAGAGAAACAACCTTTTCATCCAGGAAGACAAACTGCATTGGAGACACTGACTTCTTCCTATCTTTCACATGACCCAAAGAAAGTGTGAGAAAGCAGAGAAATATTCTTCTGCTTTGTTATTCACAATCTCCTGGATCTGAATTTGGCATGCTGAGATTACCATAAGTAGTTCTGTAATGATGAAAGCTACCTAAGCTGTAAAGAAGTTTTTCGAAATCTTTCCTGCACAGAGAAATAGTACCTAATGCAGCAGAACAGACAAAATTCTTGTTCTGTGTAGTATGCTAACCCAAATCAAACACTTAAGTCACAATTTGCTCCTAATACAGAATATTATGTTGCAAGTGATACCTAATTACAATAGGATACAAGAGTTTGGGGATTTTTCAGTTCATAAACCCTATACACTTAGCATTTAAAATCTTAAAACCAAGAGATCTGAACCAACGTTTTCATAAAGAGGGAGACAATAAAAAAGTAATTTGTATCTGTTTTAGCTTACATATGCTTAAATCTGAAATCCCACAACTGTGGCTTTGACATATCCAAGTTAGTTTGAATAGCAACAGCCACACAGATATGCCCCAGTTAATCTGAATGAAGATCATTAATGAATGCGCAACAAAACATCCATTTTCTCCCGTCTTCCTGAAGTGGCCAGAAAACAGAACAACTGAAACAGTTGAGCAACTTAAAAGCAACATTTTGGTAGAGCAAGTTTTATTAGTTAAAAATGCAAAGGCATATACAGATACTTAGGCTGCCAATTCTTCCAATAAATATATTTAAATTCCATTCAAGCTCTGAAAATAGCATTGATTGAAAAAGTTTGTATTTCTTTACAGATTTAAGTAAATAGCTTTTTGACAGTCAATGATGTAAGTATCTTATGTCTGTCTATTCTAACAGTTCTTTTAAATTTTGAAATGTCTGTGCTTCCTTTTAATGGACTTTGCTTGTACACATACAGGCATCTTGAAATCAACTGGTCACTTAAGTGTTTCCATCTTGTCTGCTAACACATTTATCCTCTCTCCCATTTGGCAAGGACTATCTATAGACATTTCGGTCTATCTTGCTTAGGAAAGCCTGTCAACCCTTTGGAAGCAAGACATTTAGTTCAAATCACGTAAAAACCACTGTTGGGAATCAAAGATGAATTGAAGTCTATTGACAAAAGGAGGAACAGGTAGTAACTTCTCCTAGGCCAGCTGGACTGCTTAGGAGTGTGCCTATTTGTACCTGTACACTTTCTGTATAAAACACCCTACCACTCCACCTGCCCAGGTCTGCCAAACCAAATACCACTGGCAAAACCACAAAACTAAAGAAAAATAGGTTAAAAATAATAGATAGTTTCTCAACTAAACCATCAAAATAACTGGTTTTCTTTCTGCCATTACAACTCAGATTCTTGTTGTCGCGAAGCTTCTAACTTCTTTTCATTTCTGGTACACAGAATTATTTCTGACTCTTCATACAATTCCTGTATTCAGGGAATTATTCATAGTGTCTGAAATTACAATGCACTAAAATAAGTTACCAGGTAAATAAAAGAACACTGAAAAGCAACCATGAGATTTCCAGGCTACTAACATATCAGGACTCCCATCGACTTCAGTAGGAGCAGAATTACCTAAGCACAAGTGCTGAAATCTTGCTTCATGTATTTATCAATCTGCAGGTGTGCAAAGATAAATGAAGAAAAGGATTAGGAAAAAATATTTGAACAGTAAACCTCTCCCTATCATTGGTACATGCCTTAGAACAAGGATACAGAGAGTGAAAACTTTGAAAGAATGAAGATCACAGACATAATACTGAGCAATTCTTTTAAAAGAGCAATTAGATATTTCAATTTTGAAATAAAAGTCTGAACAGGACATAAAAAGTATAACATGCCCTTTGGTGATAAAAAACACTCTAGTGGTAATATACTTGAAAAGCAAATGGTAGGTAGTTTCATATTCATTAATGTAATACTCTTTTTAGGGCACAGAAAAGGTGATCATCACCCTGCAGATGTGGTCAACAATGAAACTTCATTAAGAGTATGATTCCTGTTCATGTTATTCACCTAATAACTACTGTTTTCTGTTATACATAACACACCTCTAAACAACATTTACAGTCAATTCTCACTAGCAACTTACTGGGTGATGAAATGTGGAAAATTAAAAAGAAACAAGTTGGTAATTATGAGATGTAGAATCAAAAAAGGCAATGGAAAAAAGGCAATGGAAAATTATACAAGACTCATTAATACTCTTATGGAGTATATTATTATTCAAGGGATACTCCTTGAATACTACAGGTATTCTCAAAATTTTAACAATGACAAAAGACAGCACTCTATCTTCTAATCAAACTAAGTATTTTTCTTACCAAATGAAAAAAACAGTGTCTGTGATTCCTTTTAATATTTAGCATACTGATTTATATTCAAAACAGCTGTTGTTTTTCATTGTTATTATGGATACAGACACACAGGGTATGCTCCCCCTGCAACTCACTATGTCTATTGATCTATTGTTACAAGGAAGTAGTATATTGAATTTATGCTAATCCTGTCCTATGAAGTATTAAAAAACCAGAATTTTTAACAAATACTTAAGTACTGTTTATATGAAAAGCTAATCAGGAGGTGGATTAACAACACCACAGAGGCAGTGCAGAGGAAAAAAATCCTTCCATTCTTCAGTATCTTGTGTTCAGTTTAGCTTTTTAATATTAAAGGATGTACCTTGTAGCTTTAATATAAGAGTTGAAGAACAATTAACTTAATGACTGATACCATTAGCAGCAACAAACAATTCTATTCTTTTACAGCAACACTGTGGTTTTACCTTGAGCCTGCAAATCAGGTGGCACAATGCTACAGTACTAAGAACAGCTGTCAATTACTTTTCAAGAATTACTGTTACTACTCTAATGCATAACTGCAATGTCATAGTCACACATTGTATAGCAACTGTTTCTTATCTTACCTGCCACTACAGAGAAGCCAGCGAGCAAGAGAATAGTGAGGTATGATCTTCTGTATGACACTAGCCATTACCATGGTAACCACCAGCTGTACACCTATCACACTCTGTAGAGAAATAAGTTAATAATAAGTCAGTATGTGTTTTAGAAAAGTCATAAAGTATCTTAAAAAAAAATAAAAATGCTCTGTATGATAGGTTAATTTTTTGGTTAATTTTAAACTGGAAAGGAACAGAGGGCAGGATACCGTCGCAGTTTTCAAAATAAAAATCCCCTGAAACTTGCTACAATCACTTACATGTTTCATCAGAGGGAAAATGCATTCCCAGGTCACGATGGCCGTAATATATGTCCCCTGCTTCACATACTGAAAGGCCACCCATAGACATGGCATTTCACAAGACATTATGCCTTAAACCTACATCCCTGATTACAAATTTGGGTTTTGTGATCTCTTCAGCTCTGACACGATTAAACAGCTGACATCACAAACCCCCTGGAGTTAACAATAACTTCAAAATTAACAACATCCACGTTGTGAAATTGCAGTCTTTGATTAGTGTAGAGCATTTGCCCCACACTGAACTCCAGGCAGAGGTGGGGAAAGAAGGGCACACAGGAATCAGCATAGCTTCAACATCCAACTCTTGAAAACCATTTGGCACTTCAGGAGTGTCAGCAGCCACCTCATTCCCAGTCACTCAGCAAGCTTTAATTCTGACTGTTTGTTGTTGTTTCCACAATTTTTTTTTAATGCCATGGCAGACTTCCATGCATCCCTACTGTTCTCTCAGTAGAGAGTAAGTCCCACTCCTGTTTCCCAGCCCATCCCCACCGAAGGGCTTGCATCCATCCATGATGGCACTGTACTGCCTATCCTATCACATCTTTGTTATCCAAATGAAATCATAGCTCTGCAACTTCATATAGCCCCCTACTTCCCCATTTTTCCCCATGCTGCATGCATCAATGTACTGGCAGGTCAAAGATGCTCATTTCCCTGAAGAGGTCTAAGAGCTTCTCCCTCATAATGTTGGCCTCATTGTATATACAGATATTTCCTATTTGCATTTACCTACATGTGTGAGTTCCTTTCTCCCCTAATTAGTTGTTTTTAAGGACTGCTCTGAACATAACCTTGCATCCTTTGCTTACCAGCTCAGTCCACCACTTTCTCCTCTTGATTTGAGTCATCACCTCCTTCCTCTCTCAGTCCTAGTCTAAAGCTGCCCATACCAGTTTGACCAGACTGTTGGCAAAGATGCTTTTGCCCCACTTGGCCAGGAGGATGTTATCCCTCTCCAGCAGTCCTTGCACCTCAGAGTGGGTTCCATGGTCATACAAGCCAAGTTCCTGCTATGCAACAAGCTGTTAACCTACAACTCCCCGCCAACCTTCCCCTTCCCTACCAACAATAACTTCTTTGGTCTTAAATATTGCACTAAGGACAGTTCCTACCTTCCTTCAATGCTGTTTCTTTTCCCCCCCACCCTTAAATAAATCAGAAATTGTGTCAATACTGTGTAGATGAAATGTTTTTGCATGATGTGCAGTATCACCCTTAAGCTAACATGATTGAGGGAGATTAAGATAGCCTAAATTATCTTGCAGTATTTGTAAACATTTTCAATATGTTACCACACATCTAACAAAGTGCCAAACGTCAGTTAGAAGTACTTGTTACCTTTTCATACTTTGAAATAACACCTTTGGAGAGGTTCAAATCCCTTTAGTGCTCAAGCCCCTCCTTGCCTCCTCCCTCCTTGGAATTTCTACTGCTCCTACACATTGGTGCCATCAATTCCCTGAGGTACGTCAAAAATTAAGACCTCGCTTTTGTTTATGCTCTATGTCACCGAGATAAGGGATCAAGATCGGGACTGAGAGGTGCATGCATTACTACTCTACCTTTATTGAGGATTGTGCATAGTTCCATGCACAGATTACTCAAACCAATTCCCTGGCTAATTTCCCTTCCAGTGAAAGGAAGTGTTGCTAAAACAAGCTGCCTGCATAATATATTTGATTTTTAAATTACTAACTTGCTAAGGAATTATATACTCTCTAATTTGTGTACAAAACAAACCACGCATTTTAAAAATCAAGTGTTTATTCTGACCACCTCACACTAAGCCTGACCACTGCCACCCAATGTAAGAGAGAAATCACTGTCCCTTTATGCCGCCTGCCCACTAAGCCATGATCCTCAGAATTCACTCTCTCGACTTCTCTTCAATTACTCCTAGAGGTTCCTATCAGCAAGGGAAAGAAAATGCCTTTTCAACTCAAGACGACAGGAGGGAAAATTATACAAATCAAGGCAGTTATTTTTATACAGGGCAGCAGGACCACTACCTGAGCTAAAACACTTACAAATCAACAGACTACTTAAAAGTTCACCAACAGAAACTCATTCCTGGCACAGGAATACAGTAGGTGATGTGGTCACTCAACACGCTATGTGCACATACCAGAAATACGTGTAACATCCCAAATTACCCCATATTATGACACTAGAACACATCTTTCCCCTCCCCCCAAAATACAGTTCAGGCTCTGTCTGCATCCAGCCTCCCACATATTTCTAAGTCTTCACTTTACCACTAATACCAGTTTAAATTTAAAACCACTCATTTCAGGAACATGAATGAAAATTGGGTGTTGGTTCCCATCAATATCTTGCATCCTCTACTTGCACACTCTAAATTAGAGGACAGAGTTTAGATTTTAGTCATAAATCCACAACTTTAAAAATCGAGAGTATAAAAAATAAAGTATGACATATTTGAGAGAGATAATGCACAAGGGCAAAGCCCACATCATATGGGGGTTTTAAGGGCCTCCAGCGAACAAAACCTAGAACCCATCACCTGACCTGTGATAACGTAATTAAGCAAACAATCACTGACCACGCTGACCCAAAACTCATAGAAGCACTACTCACCTGTTAAGAGATGAGGAACTGCTGCACAGACTAAATAAAATGTCTGCAGACACAGAACAGTTTGTGAAAAATCATGTTAACTGAACCCATTTCATAAGACGTTCAGTGCACTGATTCCACACATATCCATGTCCCTATCATGCCTCAGCTTTGCAGCATGGAATTTGAAATCCAAGTTCAAGACTCTAGAGAGAGAGGTCAGTACTCCATTGGTCAGAGACATTTCTGTCAATCTCTAATGCCAGGAAGCACTGGGACCAAAGAAAGAGACTATGTAACACGGTAAGTCAGTTTCTCTGCGAAACATAAGCTGGAAAGAAACCTCCTGGCCAAAACCGAGACTGAAATAGTACAGCCACGCAGTGACAACACTGTCAAATAAACAGCAGTCTAGCTGTGTTTCTGTCATAGAAGGCTTTTGGTTAGAGGTGCCTCTGAAGTCTGGAGCATTGTGCTCTCTTCCAGATCCTTCAGTAAGTATGGCAGTTTGACCTTTACTTGCCTAACACAGCACACTTCACATGAAAGCTTTAAATCATAACAGAGAACACATAAGTGGTCCACAAGAGCAGTATTAGCAGTTACATTAAAGGAAAGTTGGCCAGATTTCTTAAAATTGGGGAATAAAAAGATGACACGTCCAAAAGGGAACAGTACAAGGTTGAATAAAGTACAACCTAAACCTTCACAGTCTTATACTACATACCTGGTGACACACAGTTGCTGATAGTGAGGAGAACAAAAACTAAGAATAAGCAACTAAGATAGAGTTACAATACTCCTATCTACAAGTTAAGTGTACTTATAAAACACCAACAGCTATCTCAGAGCAATAAAAAAAAGAAAAATCAACAAAATTAAAAGTACTTCTGCCTAAAGGACATTTTTCTTTTCATCATTAATTGACTTACAGAACATGAAGCACAAAGTCAGCCAAGGCTGTTTTATCCAAAGACACCACTCCAGTCTCCTCATTTTGACCTTGCCCAAGGTTATTCTTCCTTACTTGTAGTAACAGGTTTTTCCATCTTTCTTTTCCTTACTACATACGTATATATTACAAATAATTCAAACACCTTGCTTTACACAGGACTTTGAAACTACCTGTTCTCTGACAATAACCACCTCCTCCACTGCAAGACGAGAATCTTGAGCTGAAGCCAACTACTGTGTGCACCAGGACTGCAGCAGGGATACAACTGCATGCCTGAAAAAACAGCTGGTCTACAATTTCACCTTCAGAAATGTAATGCCAGCTGCCTTCTTTCTGAAGTGGTAAGTCTTGTAAAAACAAGATTTTTACACAACTGCACTGGAGTATTCTACAGATGTTAACTCAGGGCATAAATCTCTTTCAACGGCAGCATGCAAACATGCTAACAAGGCTGTGAATTTCCAGGTAAGAAATGGAAAAGGTGTTGTATTAGTGGTGACCAGCAAGATCCCTAAGAGAATATAACAAACATTTTCATCTCCTGCAATTCCAAATGTGCAATGGTATTTGTAGAGCCTGAAAGCTAAATTGGTATAAATTTTTCAAAATGCCTTTTAATAGCTGACAAATTATTGCTTTTGCTATTAAATGACACTTTTCCACAGGTCAATTTTCCCCCACATGCCAATTTTTCTCTGTGTGTATATGCCCATGCTCAAGCTGCAGCTTGCAAAAGGATGACAGTGCTCTTCCGAAACATAAATGCAATTCAGAATTGTTTCCTAAACAGTAGAAAATATTATATGGGATGGACAAAGAAAATTGAGCTTGCTGTGCAGCATCTTAAAATGAATGCTTCCTGTGAAAAAGACCACTTTCACAAAAGACCTGTAGTCAGAATGATAGTCAGCAATCTGAGGCAGTTCAAATCTTACTATATGTAAAAATCAGACATTCATAAAGTTAATCTTGGGAAAGATATCTATGCCAAGAGACCTCTTCAAAGTTCAGATTTTTACTTTTTTTTTTTTTCTTTTCTCATGACCAAGTTTTCCCTGAATCAGAATTTTCATGCACCTACCACTGTTTACAAGACAGCAGAGATGAACAAAAGATGCATGAAGTGGCATGATGAATATACAAGAAGTTCAAGACCCAACCACTCACCTTCACGGGTCGTTCCCACCCAAGGGTCACTCCTCTCCTGACCAGTGTCTTTCCACAGATTCAAAAGACAGACAATAAACTTGCATTTTACCCGACAGTCTTTTGTCTTTTTCTACTGAGGCTCTCTAAGCACAAAGATTACAGAACTAGTGATCATTAGGCAAATCAAGTTATTGCTACAGAAATTCCATGGCTGGAACAAGGGCATTTATAAAAAGACACATTTATCTTTATTACTGAAGAGGCCAATATTGAATATTTGTTGTACTGAACACAAGTAGATATGCGATGTATTATTAGATTACAAGTAAAACTAGTTCAGAGAACTGATCTACTACACAGGAAAAAACAAGGTTATACTCCACTATTACTATTCAAATACTTTTTTACCAAAAAAATAGTTAGGGAAGTTTACCAATACTTCCCCAACGACCACAAGTAGGAACTATGGAAGCTCCCACTCTCTAGAACACTTGCTTTTTAAAGAGCAGGCTCTGCCATTAAAGGAATAATTCCAAGCATAAAAAGTGAAAAGTCTTTGATGCCTCTGCTGAACAGTCTAAAACACTGTGGCCTTGCACAGTATTAAGACACTTGTGCAGAGTGTAAAGTCATGGCCTAACTGGCACTGCAACTGCATAGATGAGTCTTGGCAGTCCCAGCTTGGCAGATCTTGATTTTTAAGACTTGATTTAAAAGCCTCCTGGTGCAAAAGAAACTGATGAACATTTCATTCTCCTGTTGCTTTGGAACTAGAGAACGGAGCTTCCAAACACTGTAAAAGTAGACAACCATCTTTTCACTTTGCTGACGTCATGGAACCACACACAAAGATTATTTGTCCACACTGCCAGCAAAGGAAACTGGACTTGATCTTTCAATCTCATCAGGCAGCACAAGCAACCACTCAATTTATTTAATTAAGGACCTACACTGAGAGGAAAAGCTCACAATTTTCAAAAAGTAGCTTCCAATATGGATATTGGCCACAGCACCCATGGAATCCTATAAATGAGTATTTCACGACCTTTTGATTAAATATTCTAACTCTAGAAAAAGAAAAAAAGGAAGAAAAATACTTCATAAGGAAAAGAAATACAGTTCCTTTTATAAGCCTTTCATAATATACACTATTAAAAAGAGCTTTAGTAGAATCATGTGATTAAATCTGTAAGTATGAGAACAGTTAAAAGGCAATTTTATTAAAAATGTAACTGTAAAGTGCATTTCTTAGCAATCTGCTTCAGCAAACAGACACTTCTGCCATATTTAAAATGACATTGAAGCTTAGAGTCATATAGTCATATGGAAGAAAAATATAATATAATAGATATAAAATACATAAAATATACTCTATATTATATGTGCAATTGCACATACAAAATACGTTTTTATACCTGCACCCACATATCCTTGCTCCTTTTATCTATAAGTACATTAAAAGCTGAGCTGATCAACTTCAGTGTTTTCAATGGTAACTAAGACCTAAATACAAAATTCAGCATCTTTATTTATTTGATATCATTACTTAGCCTCCTCTATTTAAGCGACGTATATCCAACAAGTTTATACCATTAACAATTACACCAGTCAAACTTTGTTCTTCCCCTACAACATTACAAGGTCATTCATTGTGCATTATGTTCAGAGCAATATATTCTGGCTGTGCTGAAATACCTGTTGTGAAAAGCAATTTAAAGCGGGATTCTTTTTTCTTTAGGTCCCTTCCAACTCAAACCACTCTAGGATTGTGTGACACTGCCATGCTGCCACACCACACACTGTGACACAGCTCAGAGCACTGAAAATGAACTGGCATTAGTGAACAACAAAGGTTTCTACATATATCCAAGACCACTTACACACCCTATTTATAGGGAGTTTACAGAAGATGTGAGTAAACAGTCAGAATCAAGGAATCGGCATGGTTGGAAGAGACATTTGAGATCATCAAGTCTAACGTCAGTCCAGTGCCGCCAGTGCAATCACTAAGCCACCGAACCACATCACCCAGCGCCAGATTCAGACACCTCCTACACACCTCCCGGGATGCTGACTCCACCACCTCCCGGGGCAGCCTATTCGAATATCCGACTACCCTGACAATGAAAATTTAATATCTAATCTGAAACTCCCCTGTCTCAGCTGGAGGCCATTCCCTCCGGTCCCCTCACTGCAGGCATGGCAGGAGAGACCGGCTCCCACCTCACCACAGCCTCCATCCGGGCAGCTGAGGAGGGCGATGAGGGCTCCGGGTATTTGTGGTCAGACATCCCAACCCTGTCACAGAGCCCAGAGCACGGTGCCTCATTCTCCTTCCCCGCGGAAAAGCGGCACAGAGGGCCCGAACCCCCGAGCAGTGCAAAGGTGCCGGCGTGAGGTCGCGGCGAAGTACAGCCAGCACGATCATTCCCTTAATGAGAGCTAATGAAGAGACCCACTCGGCGGCCTCGGCCCTCCCACAGCCGGGGCCGGGCCCTGCGGAAGCGTGGCCCCGCACCCCAGGCCGCGAGCAGAACCTCTCCCCACTGCCCCCTGGCCCCGCTCCCCGCGCTCACCATGGTGCCGGTGCCGGTGCCGGTGCCCGAGCCCGCGCCGGCCCCGCCCGGCCCCGCTCCCGGCACATAAATCCCCCGCCCGCCGCTCCCGCCCGCACCGCGCCGAGGTCACGCCGCGGCCCCTCCGCTGCCAGGCCCGCCTGGGCTGCCCGAAGAGCTGCCTGTGCGGGTGGGGCCGCACCGCGCTGACACCGCGTCTCGGCGACACCGCTGCCCCCTCCGCTCCGTGCCTAAGGGATGGGGAGAAGCAGGGAGAGCGAAGGCGCCCACCAGGAAGCACCCTCCGCGGGCCGCTCGGCGCCAGCCCTGTCAGGCACAGGCGTGGGCAGACTGCCTCGGGCAGGGCGCCGGCGCGACCTCGGCCACGTGACGCAGGTGGTCGCCCGGAGCGAGGACTCCCCCGCTACGTCCCGGGCACCGCCGGTGCCACTGGGAAGGGAGGGAGGGAGGGGTGATGTGTGGGGGGCGGCAGCGCTACAGGAACGGGCCGGGAGAGGGGAAAGGACAGGAGAGCGGCGGCTCTGTTGTGCATGCGCAGAGGTCACTGAGCGCTCCCTGTGCCCGCGGTGCCGCCGCGCATGCGCAGCGGTGCGCGGTGAGGGCGGAAGCGATTCCGGCCCCGTTCGGACTCGACATGGCGGGGGGTTCGCGGGCGTCGCAGGTGGTGCTGAGGGAGCGGGGCGGGGCCTCTGGGAAGTGCCTCGTGTATCTGCCCTGGAGTGGCACAACGGGGGTAGAACTGTGCTCGGCCTTTGGTCCCAGCTCCGCTGGCCGCCTAGGTCTGCCCTGAGGGACGCGACTGGATAGCCGGTCCCAGAGGAGTGCTGGGAAACAGCCGCGTCTCTCAAGTGGAATAATAAAACGGCTTTCTCGTAAATCGTACCACTTTAAATGCGCCACTGCGGTCTGTCAGCTTTGATCTGGAAACTGAAGCATTCTGGTTGAATGGATAAATGGTATTTCTGTAGAAAATACCTACATCTGGTGGTATTTTGACAAGCTTTGCTACCTTTTTAGAAACCCAGGAGAGCGATTTATAGAATCAAAGCATGATTTTGGTACACAATTTTGAGGATAGTTTTGTTCCAACTCCCCTGCCATGGACAGGGACACCTTCCACTAGACCATGCTCAGAGCCCCGTCCAACCTGGCCCTGAACACTTCTAGGGATGGGGCATCCACAGCTTCTCTGGGCAACCTGTGGCTGTGTGTCACCACCCTCACAGTAAAGCATTTCTTCCTAACATCTAATCTAAACTCTTTTAGTTTAAACCCAGGACACATGTGGCTTTCTGGCCTCCAAATGCACGTTGTAGGCTCCTGTTCAGTTTTCCATCCACTTTCCCTGCAGGGCTGCTCAGAGTGAATCCAAATCTCACTCTGCACACAAACCACTAGGAAAAGATAATTTAGTCACATCGTAACAACTGTCATGAAGACCTATAAACTCTGTCATTCTGACATTTTTAAATGTTACTTTGAAGTATGTGGCAGCTGAAAGAAAAACTCAACTCACGCAACATCACAGTTATAAAACAGTAGAGCAAACAGACTTCAAAGGAAATCCTCTCAGATACCAGAGATTATAGTGCCAAAGACAAAGAGAAGATGATTTTGTCTTATTCAAACCCTTTAATTTTAGTCAACAAGTCTTTGGCTTCCCTATTTATGAATGCTAATTTGGTGGCATTTGTGGCAAATGTAGCATGGTAGAGAAGAGCACTGTCAAGAAAATAACAAATTCTAAAGGCATTTGGTTTACACCATGTGTTTCTGGCAGATAGAATATTAAAGAAAATTAGGAAATTCTTAAAAAAGCAATGTTAAAACTGAAAAGCATTGATCTTGATGTAGAAATGATAAGAGATGAGATGCATTTGGAGAGCAACTGATTTAGACACATTTAACATTTTTGGGTGTAACAGTCTCAAAAGTATGTCTTCTAAAGGAAATTCTTACCTGTGGAATTCTTTGCATAAGATTTCATCACTGATGTGGATTTGGTGGCATTTTGTGAAAAATAAACAATCAAAATTGCTAATGAGCAGAGCTATTTCATTAACCTAAACAAGAATTACCAATTGGTCAGTTTGAACTCCAGCAATCATGAGTTTAGAGACCTAGTATTTTAATTGCAGTCTTGTTTAAATGGGTGCTTAACAAAAACAATATACAAGGCCAAAGCTCCTGTAACCACTATACAAAAATGGATTTTTTTGAATGGATTTATAGGAGTTGAGTGGAGCCTTTCAAGCAGCAAGCTAAAGAAGATTGTCCCATGTGCTACTGTCACAAACACCATCTCACCTGTGAAGTCATTCCCCTGAGCCTTGTTGTCTCACGTAGAGGGCAAGTTTTAAGAAACTCCTTAGATCAGACATGTCTTTTCTGCCTGTGACACCTGGATGCAAGACTGGCTTAAGCTGGGCCCATGTGCCTCATTCTTCAGAAAACAGGCAAAAGCTCCTCAAAAATACATTTCTAGAGTATTATGACTACGAAGGCAGTCACATTTTTATGTGCATGAGTATGTGTCTGTGCTTAATAAGTTGCCTCGTGGAATCCGGGTCTGGCCTGGGTTTTCTAGATCTTAATCCCCACACCCAGCCTCTATATTGTATTTTAATATTATGACCAAACTATTTTAACTATGTACAAAAGTATGTATTTATTATATATTGGTTCACACAACTGTGCCATGCATATGCACGTTCCCACACGTATCTATGTCTATATGTGTAGAAAACTCATGTTGTCTAAAATGTGTTCTTTAAAATGGTACACAACATACAACAGAGTAATCAAACCAAATTTACCACTGCCAAAACTAGGCACTCCTCATTTTATCAACTGTGTGTCACTTCTGAAGTGATTACTGTTCTGTTCAATTAACACAAGTAACCCAATTGGAAATGTGCTTTCTGGTAGTGAGCACACTTTTTTCCCCTAAAATATCAAGCTACTGAGCAGCAAGTGCCTTCTTGCTGAGCAGTTCAGTAGTGCTAGAAAGGCCTGTGGTGTGTTGTGACTTCATTTAAGCACTATGTGTTAAAAGAATTTAAAAATAGATGGCTCAGACAGTAGTATTTCCTTTTTAAAAGCACTCAATGGTTTTGATGTTTTTTTCTCTCTACTGTACCTTAAGGCTTCATCGACATTGTTTGAATATACACTGGAGTACTTGAAAAATGAACCCATAATGGCATCATCAAAATGTGGGTATATCAGCAATGGGCCAGTACATGCTGCAGTATCCCACAATGGCATTCATGTGCAAAAAATTCTTGTCACGAGTGAGCGGGCTGCAAACTGGCAAAGCATTCCAGATGTGTGATGCAAAAAAAAAAAAAAAAAGGTGAAGGTCTCTACTATTTTGGCATTAAGGCAAGCAGTAGATGATGATTGGTGGGCTGGAATCTGCAGTGCAAGTGCAGAAAAGAGCTTGAGCCAGTTTGCAGGAGCTGGACCACTGAAGGTCTTGCAGATCAGAAAGAGAATTTTAAAATGAATCTTCTGCTTCACAGGGGAGCAGTATAATGAGCAAAGTAACTCTGATGTGTTTGGAGGTTTGGGAGCAAGCTAACAACCTGACAGAAACATGCTTCTGTGCTCAGTGACAGTGCCATAGGCCTCTCTACTCAGTGTCACAGTTCCTTGGGCATCCAGAAATGTGTCCCAAGCACTTGTAAGTATTACAAGTGTTTGGGGGTGGGGGAAGGATGAGGGTGAGGGAAGCAAACTAAACCTTGACACTCCAAGAATATTCTTATTCTTCTACAAATCAGAAGCAGTGTTTGTAAGGCTCAGGACTAGGAATCCCTCAGCCCCTGTTGATGCCTCTGCATTCCTCACAAGAATAGTGATTTGTATAACTTTAAACCATGAAAGGGGCCCCAAGAAGACTGACCGTGAGTGAGTGGGGATCAGGTAATGACTTGTTCTAGTCACATGCTGTCAAAGGGGAGATAATGATCAGGAGACAGGTTTTCCCCATCCCGGTTCCTCTGCTATTCATCAAAGTCAGTGATGAATTTTTTACTTTGCTGTCTGGAAAGGGGACAGGTCTAGCTCAGTCAAGTATGTACAGAGGGCTTCATGCATGAAAAACCAAGCAGCCCCTCATTTTTATTTTTTGTCCCTGTCTACGTTCCCAACGACACACAAACAAATCATATGTGCAATCCTTTCTTCAGAAAAATCCCCAAAAGACCAGCGCCAGGAAACCTGTCATGCAGTGGGCCCTGAAGAAGTTGGCTGTTGTCATACTGAAATGCACTGCTGCTCTCTAATGAGTGAGAGTTAATAAAATGAAGTGGTAAACCCACACGTGAGTTATGAAGATCTTCCCTCGCTAATGAGAGTTATCCAGCATCCCATGGATGCTCATTATATGTTGTTTATATCCAATAATAAAGTCTTACATTGCTTCAGTGGCGTTATCTGGAAGTGGTGCTCTGTGATCACAACATAAAACTGTTGAGTTTTGTTCCCTGTGCTTATTTATCTCTGCATTTTTTTTCTCTCTTAAATGTCCTCCCTATCAGAGTGTTATTTATAAGAGCAATTCTTCACTCAGTTTAAAGTAAAGGAAATCTTAAAAACATCTTGACACGGGCTTATTATGAAGACATAGGGATTTTAGCATAGTGGACCAAATTAATTTCCGATGCAAATCCATTTATTTTATCCCAGTCACACTAGGGATGAATCTGGGTCAAAAATGTCTAAAATAGATGTAGTCAAGACGTAAGGGTCAAATTTAAAAGTAGAACAGAACAACACATCTGTTGGGTGTTTTTAACTGTGCCCTTGTGTGCCTTATTGTGATTCCAATGTAACCTGGAGGTAAAAATGTGAGAAACTCTGCCCTTCTTCTATAATGTGGAGTTTCACAGCGGCAAAGTTAGTATTAGTTCTCTGGTAGGCAGAGGAGAAATCAATGAATTTTATAAACTGGCTTCAGGTAAATGATGCTGAAACAATCAGTGTTTCAGTGGGAGCAGAGGGTACATAGTTCTGAATGCCAGGATCCTTGAGTTTTGGGACATGTTTGAAAAAGCTGAATGTTTTCAATCATGCCCTTTTATTTCTCTGAGATTAAAAGGGAATAGTTAAAAATTGAAAAATATTTACAAATAATAAAAATAGTTCTGCTGGCAAACTCTGTGCTATAGTGCTCTGAAGTGGTTCTCTAACAACCTGCAAAACTGTGGAGAATAGGAAAGCTCAAACATACCAGAAGTAAACATGTTTTTACATCCTTAAACATTTCAGTCTGTTTTCCTAAGGAATTCAACTGTAATTGCTCTATGTTTGCATGGACATGTGCATCAATGAGACGTTTCACCTTGATACTGCAGAGCTTCTTGTCCAATTCCTACCAAACCAGCCTGAAAGTTCTTAGAAGTCTGATGAAAGTGTGAAGCCAATGTCAAGAAAGACCCTCATTATTGCTCCCAGTACAGGTAGCACTACAGTGTGAACTCACCCCTCATTAAAATCTACATGGAAGAGCACACTAAATGCAGGTAAACCATCAGCTGGCCCTCATATTTTATTCCGACATTAGGAAACCAAAGCACAAGACGCAAGCACAAAGGAGATTAGGCTTCATTAGCTCGGCTGCTGATGTGAGATTTGTATTCAGTCAAGTTCGAGTCTGTTGTTTAACAGCACCCTGAATAAGAAAGTTGACTGTTTCAAAGTCTTTTTGAGAATATATGCACTGTCTTTTGGGCCATAATCTGTAAAGTGTTTTTCACAAATGTTAGAGGCATGTCTGCACCTGCCCTTGTAGATACTCTGAAGTACAGAGAGAGACAGTGTATATATATGTTTGTGTGTGTGTGTTTGTGTATATAGGCGTGTATATATGGAAAGCTTTACAGAAAACTAGACAGAATGCTGTTGTCACGTTCTTAGTCAACATTCTGAGAATCATCTTCAGCTGAGGACTTTACATTTAGGCTCCAGTGAATACTGCTGAGTTGAATCTTTGAAAATTTAGCCACTTAGGTGACCAAAAATCCAAAAAATGGATTTACAAAAATGATTTTATGTACCTCTTGTGCAAATATTCATCTTCAGACAGAGGGACTGCCTCAGGCAACTGCTCCCTCCCCTTCCCCTTCCCCTTTCCCTTTTCCTTCCCCTTCCCCTTCCCCCACCTTTGTTCCAGGTAAGCAGAGAAGTGGACCTTTATGTAAGGTGGGAGAGAAAAGTCCAGCCTGCTTCTGGCACAATAACATTTACAGAAGAATGTGTGTTTTCTCAGTTATAGCCCAAAGAATACAACCATCCGTATGAAATGAGAAATAGGTTAAATCTGACACTTGAAAGTCATGAAATTGCTGCTGACAAAAGCCTCCCAAGACAAATAAATTTTGCTTCACATGTCTTGATTTCCTGGCATGTATGTGCCTCTACACCCACTGTTAGTGTAAGACTGTTAGAAAGCAATAGGTTAATAGCAGTTCTCTAAACAAAACTGTTCATGGCAGTTTAGTAGTGAAGGATTCTGATAGGGTTTTTCTGCGGAAAGGCTTTGCAGACTATGAGGGGAAAAAGAAGAGGTAAGACAATGCTTAAATAGCCCCTTGGTTTTTGAAATACTCCTCTATTCACTGCAAACCATATGATACTTTTTCCCCCATAGTGAGTGTTTTATAAATATTTCAAAGCATTTTGGTTTACTTGCCTATGGAAAGGAAAAAAGGAAAAAAAACCACAAAAATGAAGTTCTCTACAAAAATGGTTGAATTCAGCCAGTCTACAGAACAAGGAAGCATTCATAATGGGATATTAGTTCAGAACTGCTTTGCAAATAGTAGCAACTGTTATGTACAAGTGTGTAAAAACCCAAAAGATAAATAAGAAATATCTTAGTCAGGAAAGTAAACAGAGGTAATCATATATATACTTGCATTTACACATGCTCAGTGCAATCCACACATATAAATTCTGAGGGATTGTATGAGGATATGAGGAATGTGAACTCCATCCCCAGTAGCCCTCTAGTAGCAGACAGAATTATGCCAATATTAAATTAGGAGAAAATTAGATGGCACTATCTCTTCCCTTCTCAAGTGTCTGTTCACATCATAAGCTGTATTTTGAGTCCAGTACACCCATCCTTCATTTCTGACTCCTATACATAGCATAACTGTTGGGGAGACATTTACACTGAGATCTGTTGGCTGTGGGAGAATTCTTTTAGCTAAAAAAGGAGTTAAACATTATTGGTAAGTATGGCAACTAATGCCATATTTAGAAATCGTATTGTAAAAGTCAGGAGGGAATTGGAGTGTATCACCTTTAGACACAGTGGGAAACATATAGCTGAGATATTCTCTCACACCCCTTTTAGTCCTATTTTCCTCTTTCTGTCCCTGTCGCAGGAGCATTTTTGATCTTTGCTATGTCTGCATGAATGCATATGAAAGACTTATTTGTTGTGCATCACTTAGGAAAAAAACTGATAGAAGTTTTTTGGGATTTTGTTTGTTTGTTCGTTTTTAATAACAGCACTTTCCTAATGCTTCCCTTGTGTTGACAAATTACCATAGCTTTAGACCTTGCTCTTCCATGTGTCTTTCACTCTAATGTACTGAGAGACCTAATAACTAAATACTAATTATCTATACAAATCAAACAGTAGTCCTGGGAATTTGGTCATAATCTCTTGTGAGTGGCTCAATCTTTAAACTCCCTCCTTTAAACTCTTTAAATTCCCTCCTTCTTTCTTTATCTGTCATACTCAATCATCATTGTGGTGTAACTTTTAAAAATTAATTTTCTGTAAAAAAATGGATACAGTCAGAGCAAGCAGCTGCCTGAATGTTACATAATACAGAAGTGAAGATGACATGCTGTCCTTTTGATATGTCTATTCAATATTTACTGTCAACTTCAACTAACATTTTTATAATATTAATATTTTAAAACAAACACATTACTACACTCAAGTACTTACATGAGTAAATATGCTACAACCAGCTCCACCCTCCCATGTTCCTTTAAATACTAGCAAGTTGTCTGTGCAGTGAAGAGCAAAAAATCAGAAAATAATGGAAAATGAAATTGTTTTGTTGGCTCTGATTTGACACGTTGCTCCTTCATAGCAAGAATTAATCATTTTTGTTTACCACAGACTATCTTGAGTATTGCCTTAATGGTCAGAGTTGGCATTTTTAAAATTATGATAATGTTACAGTTATTATATGGATAATTTTCCAGTTTTTATATAAACTTCAACTAAGGCATTTTGGTGTTCAAATAGGATCAATTCAAGATAATAAAGACTATCCCCTGGAACAGCAAGATAGTGGTGTGAATGTGCAAGGATCATGGCTGTGCTTTCAAACTGCGGTTGATACCCAGAATAAAGGTGGAATTATAAATGCTGAAGATAGTAACGTTCCCAAACCAGTTATATCTTCTAGCATCTCTTTTTCCCTCTTGTCTTGTACAGGGCTGAATTTTTTTTGGTGACTAGCTGAGAGGTAGGGTGGTGTACCTGGGATTTAAGGCAGTCATTGGCACAAAGTTTTCCATTCCCTCCTACACACCCAACACCACCAACTCTGCAGGGAGGGTCCTTATGTCTTTGATAACCCAGCCCATTCTGTCTTTTCTCTGCTGTCTTGCAATCTGTGTCTTGCTGAATTTTCTTGTGCACTTGACGCACAAGGAAGACTGAGTTTGGTACACTTTCTGCCCCTGGCAGCTGACTTCTTAGATTTAGCTGTGAGACTAATGTTTCACTCCAGTTCCACAGCATGTATTGACTAAAACTGTGACTCTTACCATGGAATATGCTATTGTTATCTAGAACTAGTGTGTTTAGTATGTTTCACTGAGGCATTTCAACATTAGATCATCCTCTTGTATTCATTATTTGCTTTGTCGTTTTGGGGTGGTTTTTTTGCTACATTGCTTCTTATTTGCCCCCCTAGTTTGTTTGTTTAGCCTGCACTGAATGGATCTCCCAACTCATAAAGTGTAATGGCTGTGATAACTCATGGAGTATAAGAACACAGTAGAAGATGGTGAGCTTTTGATACAAAAATAACCTACACAAGGTGGTTCTGAGGAGTAAGGAGTGTACCAAGGCTGAGCTGTATTAAAATAAGTCAGTTAATGGGAGATACTTAAGTAACCTTTTTGAGGATGGACACTGATCATGAGCAGGCTCTTGAAGTATTTTTATATGTTTATAATGGGCATGAACCTCTGCCACCCCTCAGTGAAGAAGAAATATATGACCCTTACTGTGGGATGAGTCAGAAATCTTTAGCTGATATTATAAAAACAACAGGGAAAGCTTAGTGTCTATTTCTGCTCTAGTCAGGAGGAAGACCAGGGCCTGGCTCAAGCTGCAAGGAACCTACAAGCCCACCAAGAGGCCTGTGGAAATGTGTAAGGTAGCTTTTGGTGTTTCTAAGAGAGGAGGAATTTATCTAGTTTGTAATTTGTTGACTAGTCCTGAAAAGCTGTTAGCCAAACAGCTCTCAGATTGTGTTGGGAAGAATTATACCTGTGTATCTGCTCAAATGGATTTAGGAGGTTGCTGCTGGCTGGGGACTCCCTTCCTGGAATGACATGCATAAGCATGTTGTTTCCTCTGTCTGGACATGCTTAAGGCCTTTATGCCATCTTCTTCACGACTGCTAATTGTGGAGCTACTGCTCCATCAGCTGACTCATATTACTCAGAATATGTAGCTCACTCTTTTTTTTTTAAGTTTCAGAAGTTAGTGTATTATTTTGGTCACAAGTATTGATCCTCACTCCTCAACACACCAAATTGCCAAAGACCATCAGTTGCAAATAATTAATAGCAGGAGGGAAAATCACATTAGATAAGACTATGACTGGTGGAAAAGTTAAAGTAATTATCTTTTAAAATAATTTTTACTGCTAATTTTACAAGATTCTAATTAGTTCAAAAGGACATTACTGAAAAGTCAAGTAACCTTTGATTCAAACCTGGTGTCCTCATCTGTGAAGAACAGGGAAAACACCACAAAATTATAGAGATGCAGATGGATATCATTGTTGGAAATGAAATTATTCCTCATTCTGTTCTCCCAATGTGTAGGAGAATTAGAGTTCCGATACAGCCTAAGAAACTTTATCTGCAATATTCACAGGAGTAAAAGACTTTGTATGGGCTTCCGTGTAAGAGAGATGTTTTTAGGGGTTCTTTGCTGCCTAACAGCATCTGTTACAAAAGGAAAGCCAGCAAATCTTCCTGCTCAGGGAAGGGGGAAACAGTAATAATAATAATAATAATAATAAAAGATAAAAAAACCAAACAAACCCAAAACCCCGAGGGTAAAGGATTTTTAAGACCCCTTCAAGAGGTAGCTGCAGCACATGAAGGATGCACAGCCCGGCAGCGGCCAGAACAAGCCGAGCAGTCCTGCCGCTAGTCTCGGGCTGGTGGGACAGCTGCCTCGTTCAGTCTCGAGGGGATGCGACTTGAAAGCCTGTCACCGGGTGTACAGATTTGCAGGACTCAGCCCCCTCCCCCTCCTCTCTCCTCCTCTCCTCTCCCCTCCCCTCCAGCCCATGAGCAGGTTGCTCTTCTCCTGCAGGATGTGAGTCGTAGCGGTGTTTGAAAACCAGTGCAGTAAAGAAGGGTCGGAGGGTCTTGGGGAGGAACCCCCCCTGCCGGCGCTTCTCGGGTTGCCCAAAAGGGATTATTGAACCTGGGACAGAGCAAAAAACAGATTACAGAAAACATTAGGGATCCTTTCACGGCAATAATCTTGTTCATGAGTTGCATCATCAGAATGCCAGGGTCCCCTTTTCAGGGGTTCCTGAAGGAGGTAGGGAGAATTCAGGGTAGGGTGTAAATGTTTTGCCAAGGCAAACGTTTGCCTGGAGGATGCCCTGTGTCAGCCAGTATTAAACAGACTGAGATGGGTGCTGTTTCCGTAACGGAAAAGAGTGGATATTGTGAGCAAATCGCCTGTCGGACACGATTTGACAAATTCAGATTTCCTTTTAGGAAAATGTCCGTTAATCCTATTACGGGCGAGGAGGGGGTGAGACGCGAGTGAACGCGGAGGGACAGTCTGGCTGCAGCCGCTGTGGAAATACACGATTTTGAGGTCGGGTTTACTTGTCGCGCTTTTTGGCTCTGCCCACCCCTCCTAAAACCTGTGAAGGGGGGAAGCAGAAAGGGTGAGGCGCGGAGGGAAGGGGAAAAGGAAAACCTGGTGTTTCCTTCCGCAAACTTTGCAGAGATCGTTTGTTTTTCCCCCATTTCCTGCGGAGGAAAGCTCGTCCTGTTTCCGGCCCTGACTGCCGGTGCTCGAATCCCTTCTCCCACTGCATCCCTGCCTGTCTTTGGGGATGTGGCGCAGCTCCTGCTGCTTGGAGCTCTGGTTCTCTAGGACCAAATGTTCCCTGCGACGGATTTTCAGCCCCTGAGCGGGGCTGCTGGAGCTGCTGGTCTTGGCTTTCTCCCGTCCAAGGGATTTTGCTCTTGCTGGAAAGGCTATTTTTTCCTCTGTTTTGTATTTATACTATTGCATGTATTATAGTGTATGCACGTATGATAAACGTTGATACGGATCCACTGGCGTGGTCTTTGGCTTTTTATAGTCCCTTTCACGGCCTTAATCGTTTTCAGGCACTCAAGCTTCGGGGACTTTATGGAAAGGAAGCCAGGACAAACCCTGAGATTTGGGGGTAGGCAGAGGGGAGATTTCGGTGAGAGAGTTCCTTAGGATTTTTCCGAAAGCGGTGAGGAAGAGGTGAGTGAGTGAGGGACACCCCAAACGCGGCTCCCCTCTGAAAGGGGCTGCGGAGCAGTGCACGGGAGGTACCGGGAGACTACAACGCCGAGATGAATGTCCTTGAGAAAAGAGGCGGCCCGCGCTTTACATGTTGTCACTGGCTGGGGATACTTCCTCATAAGTATTCAAATGTTAGGTTAATTATCGCCACTGCAGGCTTTCACTCAAGTTCATATGTAGGTGTGTATATATATATAAAATATACATATATGTATATGAATTTTGTACACCCCAAAAGCGCTGGTTGTCCCTGTATGTTTTTTCCCGTCAATTTGTTTGGTCTTTTTGGCAGAAGGCTAGTCTTCAAACCGGAGGAATATTACCGTTGTCTTGTCAATTACTGTGATTTGAAAGTGAGCCTGTGTAGCGCTTTAGCTGCCCTCAGCAATCAGGCTTTAGACTCACGAGGTTCTGATTGTAGGAGTTGCCTTATTTGCATTGATGAGGATGAACCAGCTGCTGGAGCGTACAGAACTGCACCTGACACAATCACCGAGTTCAGGATTAGCACAGGGAATCAGGAATTCACTGTGCTATGTGGCAATCTCAGCCCTACATTAGAGTTACTCATGCAAAATGACCCAAATTTGCAATGAGCACAATTAGCAATCCAAAGATGCATGTTAATTTAGGGGCTGACATTTTCTTGCGTTTTACTTATTAAATATAGCGATTATGTGCTACTTAGTATGCAAGGCTGAGGAAAATGAGCTTTTTACTCCCCTGTGAGCCCCCTTAAAGCATCCTAACTGCAGTCCTTGATATTTAGGACAGTCAAGAAGTTTAGTCCAAGCGCTGGTTTCTTTTTTTTTTTTTTTTTACATGAGTAAAATTGAAAGAGTTTGAGGGGTTTTGACTTTTTTCCTTTCCTTTCTCTTTAGGCAATCGCTTCCAACTTAAAGAACAAAATGTTGCCGTGTTTTATATATCTCTCCCCTCCTCCCCTCGCGAGTTGTTCAAAGCATTCCCACACCTAAATCACTGACCATTGCCCATTCCTCTCCGTGGAAGAGGGATGTTTCACTAAAGCTAAACTGCTCGAGCGAGAATCCTTCTCTTGCCCACCCCCTGACACCCAGAGATCTTGAATTTTCAGAAGAAATGAAAATCTGAGCTGTATTTATTCTTTTTTCGTGTATCTAGAAAGTGAAATTCCCACCTATGCTTTGGGGAGGGAGGAGGAGAAGGGGGGAGAAAAGAGTGAAAAAAGTGTGGATAAGTGATATTTTGGAGCAAAAGCATGCAGTTCGAAAGCTAAAGCCCCCATTGGAGAACAGAAAATTTAATGAGCTTTTAATGGAATGCAATGCTCAGAGTAGTAAATTATTTGTTAGTTGGCGATGCAATCAGCATGCTGATTAAGGTTGCTTGGTTTTTTTACTAAACATTAACTGAGTCAAAACGGTTAGTCCTTGTTGTTCTGCTTGGGGGGCTTTCATGGAGCAAATGGACTTTCAGAACAGAGATTGTCAATAAAGGTGAGTGCGCTCCAAGTGTCATTTGAATATGTTGATAAAATACTTCTTATAAATATTTAAAAATGTTTTAAATCCACAATGTTCCCCTAGTGTATTGTGAACTCTGTTGAAAGAAACAGTGGGCCTAGAAGGGCCTTCCGTCAATCCTTGTTTCTCTCCTGGAGGGTGAATATTATATTTTATTTGGCAATTTTTCAAGCATTACTTTCAAAATGCACGTTTGAACAAAAATGTAGACAAGTTACAGAATTTGGAGACTCAATCTGAAAGAGGAAATAAAAATTACATAGAGGATAGGTTAGAAGTGTAATTTAAGCTTTTGCAAATCCACACAAAATACTTATGCACTTAACATTAGATATTTTTTAATATCAGATGCTGCTTGATTTTTTTTTCTTATCATTTTTAAAGGGACATCTCTTCATTTTTACTGTGAAATTAGATTACTTTTTACTTTAGTGGACTCGAAGAAAAGCAACAAAACAAAACTCCATTGGCATTAACACCACAATAGGGAGGGTGGTTATTGTTCTTTTATGTATGTTGACTGTAAATATTTAGCCTACTGAATCCTTAGACAAGCCTTGGATTGCACAGATCAATCCACTTATTAACTGGGTATGCGCCGTTTTAAGACAATGTTTATTGTTTTCGTTGTCTGTCTGCTTTGGGTCATATAGATTAACAAGAGACAGAAAGGTAAATAAAAAAAAAATAAAAGAAAGCATTATAGTCTAGAAGCTTTGCATTTTATGTCCGCCATGACAGAGTTCCTCTTCTGTAAATCCAAATTACTCAGTCGCGATGATCAGATACCTTTAAAATCAGATAAATAACTATCTATGTGTTTTAACTGTTCCTGTTTATGACCCAAGAGGTTAAAAGCCTTTGACTGGCATTTGACTTCTGACCTCATATAGATGTTATCTTATCAGTTCCTGCTTGTTAACTTGTATTGAGTGCTTGTCCCTGATGGCTTTTAGATAAAGGGGGTTTTATTATATTTCCTATTGAAACTGAACAATTTGCTTTGTTCTTTGTTTGTAGCCTCAGCCCACAGAGTAACCTTGTAACCTACAAATTTTTGGAGAATGGACTAAAAACCAAACTATTTACTGTTCTTCAGAAGCCTTATTTTTATCTAAAGTCGCTGTAATTCTGATCCAATGTTAAACGTTGCCCTTATATTATTTCTATAATTTTTAGTAGTAGTAGATTTTGACCAAGAGCAGATGAATTAGTATGGTCATACAAAGATGTATTTTCTACCCTATTTTGAGAAATCTCCCTGTAGACCTTTCAAATGCATTATATGTATTATTCGCACTGTATTTTACTCATCTGCTAAAACGGTGTGGTTGTTGGATACACCTACTGTAATTCCGCCTATTATATTGAAGGGATTTTTTTATGCTACAGATTCGCCTGTATCTTTCTGTCCTCCTCACACATCCAAAACTTGTCGATATTAGTACGATGATTCTCATGTGCTGTAGACGTTCCTTCAGACAAACATGTATGATGTTTTGCTGTATGTATATAAGCTTAACAGTGTTTAATACATTTTGTTACGGTTTGCAAGGGTGTTAGGAGAATGCAATTGTAGTTCCTCTGGCTGGTTTGCTAAAGAAAATTTTCCACTAATTTTCCTATAGAGATTGGTCTCTAATCATACGAAAAGAATGAAAAGCAGCCATCTTGTGGGTGTCATATTGCACTTTTTCTCCTTGGTTCTTTTCCACACAGACTTTCTTTTCTTTTGCTGTTTTATTGCCTTTCACCATGTTTGGCCTCGAACATAATACTTGATATACAAAAAAATAGATATTCATCATTCCATATACTATAAAAAGTTGCCTTCCCCTTTGGTACTTCAGGCGATCCTTGTCCAGTGGTTACAAGGAAATTACATCTGCCTTTATATTTACTTATACTTATGAATGGTAATCTTTGCATTCTATAGCCCTCTGTGGAAATATATTTACAAAAAGCAAGTATGTTAGCAAGATATTATTACTGAGAACGAGAGTAATTTGTCTGCAAACTAACATGCAGGTATGCCATTCGGGAATGATAAAATAGGAAAGCTCCTGGATGTGCCCTCCCCCAGATTAACTTCTTTCTGGTTAATATTGCTCGTGTTTATTGAAAAAAACTAATTACTGTTTTAAATGTTCACAGTGTTGCTGTGGAAAGCTTAAGAAATTTGGTTCCTGTTAACGTTGATTCTATTTCAACGAAAGAAATATTTAATGCAATTCTTAACTTTGTACTTAAAGTACTGTGTAGTTAAAAGATATCGGCTCAAAAATAGAATGTCCCCCCCCAAAAAAAAAATTGATTATTGTAACTTAATAATTGCACCAACGAGCATTATGCTGTTCCTACCTTGTTAGAGGTTTTGTAAAGGAAAGCTAAAATCTGAAATTCCCAATTCGACCACCAGAAACGTGAGAATAACCGTGTGAAGCTATTTGTCAATGAAATAAATGTCGTCAGCAACACTGTCATTAATATGCAGACCGTTCAGTTCAGGATTAGCTGCTCCAGACGTTATTGATTAAGCCAGTGTTGGCAATTTTCTAACAAACTCTCAATAGCAGCTTGAACGTGGCGGGTTTTAATTTGTTTGAAAACTTGCTGGAAAAATAGAAAACTTCCCCCCCCCCCAAAAAAAAAGAAAAAAGAAAAAAGAAAGAAAAGAGAGGAAAATAAAAAGAAAGAAAAGACTGGAATTCCAATATAAAATCGCAGCACCAATTTGTGTCCGTTTCGTCAGCTCTATGTTAAATGCAAAATGCGTTGGAAGTGCTAAACGTTGTTAATAGCTCAAGAGGACAAGGATATTTCGGAACTCCAGTGTTTCAGAATAATAACCCCCGTACATGCGTCAGCTAAAAAAAAAAAAAAAAAAAAAAAAAGGAATACATTTTAAAAACCTCCAAAACTTTTCTGTTTCTTCCTGCAAACAGCATAAACTAAACTTTTGTTTCTCCTATTTTCGGGAAATTTTTATAAAAGCTTATTGAGACTAAATGGCGAAATCAATCTCCAAAAGGGGGAATAAATGCTGATTAGGAGGAAAACAATTATCACCTCTCCCCCCGCCCACCCCCGGAATAGAACACCTTCCAGTCGATATCAGTACGAGGAGCCGGCAAAAGGCATCCTCTTTCCGCGCTGCGTGGATCAGAGAGGCCCAAACCTGCCCGTAGCACACACAACTCCTCATTCAGCCAAACTTAACCTCAAAAAAACCCTCGCGTGCACGGGTCCTCCTTATCCGCTAAAGTGAGTGCCTGGGGGACCCAGCCCACTCCTCGCGTTCCCTGGGACAGGGGTGGGGATGGGACGGGACACATGCATTTTTATTTCCAGTGCAAGCAAACTAAATTCGTGTCATTTTCATTATAATTGTGGTCACTGTTGCCCCCTGAGGAGGGAGGTGTCTCCCCTCTTCCCGCAGCGCCGTGAAGCCGTGCGCGCCCGCCTCACCCTACCGGCGTTCTCACAGGGGAAGCTTCGCTCTCCTTCTCGAGTAAGAGCAGATCACATCCTCTAATAGATTTCCTCGTGTATAAAGATAATTAACTCATTGTTCTCCTCTCCATAGCATAAGCGTCGAAGGGTGTGAGTTTCTCTTTGTGCCCAAAGCTCAGACCCTCCCCAGACCTCGCCCACTGCTTGGGTGCAGCCCCCTCCTCGCCTCTCCTGGCGCTCTAAATAGCACCTAAAGCGGGGAAACAGGTAGCTTTGGAACAGTAAATCTTGTTCTGGGCTTTGTTCAGAGCAAGGCGGGGGATGAGGTTTTGACTCTCGCAGCTTCCAGTCTACTGCCACTCATTGATGCCCCCTATCCTCGTCGGGTGCTGGCTTGCTGTATTTGGGACGATCTCTCCCACCCACCCTAAACACCTCCGGAACGGGCAAAGTCAAGTTCGGAGAAATCCCGGTTTTTCGTTTCGTAACCAAAAACTAAGATGTATTTGGACTATTAGGGCAGGGCAGCTTCCTTAAAAAGATTATTTGAAATACAAAGGCATTCATTTAGGACTCGCGATGCCACGAGAAAAGGACCTTGCTGTAGATTAGCAGCCTGTCCTGGTATTTGGAGAACAAGAGTGACAAGTTATTGGAAGTTCTCAAGGAATCATTTATATTTCACACTCCAGCAGGCAGCTGATTTGAGATTGTCTGTTAGCATAACAAAGGCTCTGAGCCTGTGAACTTCAGAAACCTTTCGACCTCTTAGCTGCTGGCATGAATAGCCCGCAGCCCTGACTATAGAGATCTCCCAAAGCTCCCATGTTCGTGGCTAAATTCTTAATCAGGGTAATTTAATATAGTTTTCAATATGCCCGATGTCTTATTGGTTAAGGTATTCACGGATCTCGCCCCCTCCAGGAGGAAGAGTTCTTCTTTATTCAAGTGCGAGAGGGGCAGCTGCAGAGCCTCCGAGCTCCCCCAGCCTCCGCGTCCCCCAGCGCGGAGGACGAAGGGAGGGAGGCAACACAGGAGGCGCACACATATCCCCCCTCCCCACCCCAGCACCCCCAAACCCGACACCTCCCCCGCTTGCACTTCCTCCTCCAGAGGGTCCAGTCATCCTCATTAAACCTACACTTAAATTATTTAATCTGTTTCTATATTTATATATTTTCTCCCACCTCTCCTTTTTCTCGGTGGGCAGCATCCGCGTTACGAGCTGCAGCTCAGCCAGATCCTTCAGGGCATTTCTCGCAGAGATGGGGGGGATTTATTTCCCCTCCTGCTACTTGAGCTTTCTTTTCTTTCGCTCACTCATCCTGCAGAAAGTTGCTAGAACCAAAGTTTCTACAAAGGAAACTTACGGAATGAGACGCACCAGAGTTTTGGGGCAGGGGAAGAGTGTTTTTTGTTTGTTTGCAGCGTAACCTGATATTTGTGTTCTTGGCATACTTCAGGCTTCTGACTACAGTTTGCCAGAATTTGTAAATTATGGAGAAGAAATTTGTGTTGTTTGCAACGTGAGCTGCTCGGTCATGCAAGGATATAGCCCAGGTGCTACACAGCTTGGGGCAGCGTGGCTTTTGCCATAGTCTCTGCCTGAAGTGTGTGTGTGGAATCAATATGCCACATAAATAGCTACTGATGCACATGGAGAGCATCATGCTCTAAAATAAAATAAGCCAGGGGGATGTTTCTTTAAAATGTCTGAAATCAAGTCTGAGTCTTGTTTATATGTGAAGGTCTTGGAATATTTTTTTCTTGAAACGAAAGGACAAAACAGCATGGAGAACAACACACAACTGTGTAGATGGACAAATCAGAAACACATTTCCTGTATTTTCCGCAAGCAGAGATTTTATGTCTTTGCATTTTATTTGTATGTTTTGACTTCTACCACTGTGTCTGTGGACATAGTGACACAGCTCTTAATTCCTTTTTTTTTTTTCTTTTTGAAGCTTCATATTTGAGCTTGATTTTCTTGATAAATTGTTTATAGATTTCAGAAATTTCACTGGGTTTTTTCTTGATTAAGAACAAGTCTTAATCAAGATAAGTTTGTGTTTTTAATATTTGTCAAATATGTTTTGAATAATCAAAAATACAAATAAATAAGATAGTCACTTCACAGAATTTAAAGAAGTAAACACTAGTTTCTTTTAATTCTAAGAAGATAAAATTACAGCATTTTTTCTTCATGAGCACTTTTCATCATTAAGGCTGTTTTTAAAATTAGATTTCACCTTCATTACAATCTATGATTCATAGCTATCATTTCACATTGATATATCTGAATTTATGTTAAATTTTCTTTAATATATTAATAACTCTATAGGAGAAGATGACTTTACTTTGTACCTGTACAAAAGTATATTTTTGTATTTAAAAAAAATTCATATTCTTAATTAAAATAGTTATATTTCGACTGACAGTCGAATTAATTCCATTCTGAATGAAAATTGTGTAGGGTTTTTTGTTTGTTTGGTTGGTTGGGTTTTTTTGTTTTGATTTGGTTTTTTTCTTCCAGAAAATAAATGATAGGATTTCTGCATGTTAGCAGATATTTACATAGGTAGTTGTTTCTGAGCCGCTTCTATCTAATGCTACAGTTTGTGCCTATGGGCCTACTGTATTGGAAAAAGGATATATATTTGTGACGATCTTTGACAGGGGGACTGAATGCAGACACCAGAACAATTATATTACAATCCCATTGGGAGCACCAGCACCAAATTTAGCCAGACTGATGGGGCACTGTCTAGACGGTCCCCTTTGTGTATCAGCTGTTTTTTCCCCTGCTTTATTGTTCAGCTTGAATATATGGCTGGAACCTGCATATGGAGCCCAAACATAACCATTCCTGCAGCCATATTTTGCTGTAAAAAACAAATAAACCCCCCCAAAACCGGACGCATCCTGCAACCATGTCCTCGGTGGAATATTTACAAAACAGAAGAGTAAACAAACTCAGTTTTATACACCAACTATGTAGCTGTGTGCCCATATAGGCACACATATGCTTGCAGATAATTATTATGTAATTAAAAATGTAGAGTTATCACTTCAGATCCCACGAGAATGCATAGGAAATCCTCTCTGGGGCTCTGCTTTCTGTGAGGAGGGAGCTGGGGGTGCTTTTGGGGAGTACTGTAGACATGTAGATCAGGGTTTGTGCTCCACCTGTTCCCAAAAGTGGATAGAAAATAGATAAAACAAGCAGGTATTGTGAAGAGGCAATTAGGAGCCACCCTACATGTAAATTACAGCCTTTCATTTTTGAAAGGGCAAAGGATAAAAAGAAAGAATATTTATTAAATGCAGAGTATTTACGTTTACAGTGTAATTAGTAGTGCAGGCTGCTCAGCTTTTCACTTGCTGAAGGTTTTACTTGAGCTGGAATTAGGCCTCTGCTAAAGACAAGTAGGACCATTTTTTTTTTTTTTTGAGGAGGAAAGGCATTGTTACAGAACTTAACTTTGTCAATTAACATGCATCTTGCCACTGTTTCACAAGGGAATATTTTTTTGCCATTAATCTCTAAATGTCACCTTAGCCAGAAACAGCCATGGATAGCTAAAAAGAAGTAAAAAACAAACAATCCAACCCTGTCAAGATACTGCGATGAAGAAGTTTTAGAAACTGTCTGGGAAAAATTTGTGGATGTTCTATGCCTGTATCTTTATTATATGAAAATGGCACTCTGTGGGTAGGTACTCCCTGGGATGACTTTGTTTCACATTGGCAAGATGCCTGCTGCCTGTCAGGCTGGGCCATAATGGCTTATTTTTTCACTCATCTTCCCTGTGTGTGCCCACTTTTTTATTGTTTTTGTTTTAATTTGAAACTCACTGGGTAAATCATTGGACTATTTTTTATATTTTTTCTAATCAGGATTGCACCAAGACATTGATAATAATGGGCTTCTTGATAACATGTTAATTGCAAATTTCCCTCTCTTCCTGCCAGGGATATCTTTGCTGTGTCCTTCTGCACTGCTCTAGACCTCCTGCTTTTGGAGTGGACCCATCAGTTGCAGATGTGCTAATTGGAAACACTCTTATTTAAATTGATATTCCTACTTCTGAAGCATGCCGGGAAGTCAAGTGTGATGGATTTACAATCAGGGATTGTGTGCTTCTCTGTTGAGCATCCTGTGCAGTGGGGAGAGCCTGATAATCATCAGTGTTGCACACACACAAGTCACACATGGAATCACTCTGTTCTTTCTTGACCTGGCATAAGGTGGAGGGAAGGGGTAGAAATCTTCACAGCAGCATCTATTGTCCCTGGGATGAAAGCCATTTGCCACAGGAGCTTTCTCACACTGTGTGTTTGCAGATGCCCCTGCACAAGGCAGTTTTGACAAGGGCCTGGCAGGACTCAGGAGCTGAATGAGATGGCTAGGAAGCAGGTGTATGGAAAGGGTGACAATTCTCACTAAATAAATATCTGTGAAGGGAAGGGGAGTGCTGATAAGATCTGATAGAGAAGTAAAGCTTTGATTTTAATTTTGCAAATGGAACACAATCAGATTAAAAATAATCATGGTAATTGAAATTAACCTCTGAGACTTTTGGTAGACCCTCATAACCACCAACCTATTATCTCCTCTTACAATCGCTGTGACATTCTGAGAGCAGTTAGGCTTCCTATAAGGCACACAAATGCATCTCTGCTGCTTCCTCTTCTTCTCTCCTTTGCTTTCCACTCCCCTCACCTGTCTGGAAAGATGATGTTTCTGAAGTTGCAAAATATAAGAAAACACCTACATTTCAGCTCTGTGTGCTGTTCTTGACCTGTGAATAAACATCTTTTCTAGTTTTCCAAGGCATAATACCCCATCTCTCCCTTCTCCCTCAGAGTGTCTCATAATGTCTCCTGCTGCAGGAAAATAAGATTCTGATCTCAAAAAAGAAGTACAAAATACAAGGTTTTTTCCAGGTTTTGGTGAACATGCCAGGTTACACAGGCCTGCAGAGTGATTTACTGCTGCTTACTCTTGGCATATCAGGCAAGTTAAATGGTTGTGGAATTATGATTGCAATTACAGAGCTTGGTGGCTGGGAGAAACAAAAGAGCCAGTTCAGGGTGACAGATAGCCATCACAGCAGGTACCAGAATGGGCACTGCTGTGCACAGACACATCCTGATGAAGTGTTCACAGAAGAAAATGACTTTGGGGCACAGCTGCTGCTGGCAGTAGGGGCATGAGGAGCCTGATGCTTGGTACATGTAGTTAGTGATCAGCTTTGTCTAGGTATAGGTTAAATTCAACTGGCCCATAAGAAAAAAAATAATACTTGTGGCTTGATAACACTGCACCAGTCACAGCTTGAGATGCAGTTTGGCTGTAGTATGAAGACAAGTGGGAAAACTCATGTGCAGTATTGCCTTGTGAGTTGCACATCTTTTATACGTGAAGGACAACTGAGTGCTAAACACACATACACATACACACACAAATTCTGTTAAATTCATTCACTGAATCATGCACTATTTTACAGCAAGAGGTGTCTCTGGAGGCCACATTGTCCAGCTCTGGTTTTGGAGCAGCTTAGGTGGGTCAACCTATGTGGGGCCACATCCAGCTGAGTTCAGAGTAACTTCCAGTGTAAAAATGCTGTAGCTGACCTGGAAAACCTGATATAGAAAAAAAATAAAATAAAAATGAATAAAAATTAAAATAAAATAAAATAAAATAAAATAAAATAAAATAAAATAAAATAAAGGCCCTTTCCTGACCTGGTAGCCTCCTGCCCCATGAACCCTATCGTGCCTGCTGCATCATGGCTGCTTCAGATGAGGGTACCCATCTAGTATGGCCAGTCTTCGCGAGCAAAGATTTGGGAAAGGTCATTAACCCTTCGAGCCTGCGCAGTGGATTTTTTAGGTGAGATCCAGTGTGCGCTGAACTGAGCCCACCCTTTAATCCTGAGGTTCATCTGCCGGGGCCAAGCAAGCTTGGACAGGGGTAGTGAGGTCCCCAGGACGTAGGTTTGTTTAGAGTGACCTTCTCTTAGATGGATTGCCTCACAGGGCTGACGAGCTCCATCTGCCCGGGGGAGTTTTCCCTGATGGGAATCGAACCTGGGTCACAGCGGTGAGAGTGCTGCATCCTAACCACTAGACCACCAGGGGCCCCCCGGGTACCCATCAGCACACAATCAAATGTCCAACTGTGGCTGTAACTAAGAAACTATAACATAGACTCCAAGAACTCAGATATCATAGCAATAAGTATAACAGAAATTGCTCAGAAAACCTACACTAGCAAGGATTGTATTAATAAAAAAGTCAGAAACCTTCCCAAGCATTAATCTGAGTTGAGAAGTGTGTGTAATGTGACCCTGTCTATATGGTGATGCTTTAACAGGACAAGGTTGAAGCTATGAGAGTAGGCATGATGCACAGCCATCGTCTTTCCCATCACCCATCAGCAGTTACCCCTCCTTTCTTCCTTTCTTCCTTTCTCCCTTTCTTCCTTTCTTCCTTTCTTCCTTTCTTCCTTTCTTCCTTTCCTTTTACTCATTTCTAAAACAATCCTTTCACATCAGCACAGCTAATATAGTTTTTATCAAGCCAGACCCCTAGACTGTTGTAATTCTATTTTTCCAATCATCCTGCTTGTTCAAGTTACAATAAAATTATTTAAATCAGTTTCTCAAAATCTTCAGTTATTTATAGATAAAATGATTTACATGTTTGTGAACTATCTGCTATGGGCACAGTATTGCTGAAAATTTGTCTTTGGGGATTATACTACCATTTAAGCTTATTTTCTTTTTTTCCACATCATGTTTAGGTCTTCTAAAGGAAATAACTTATTCTCCTATCTCTCTCCTTCTCCTTAAGATAAAATACCCACTTTTGTCTACATTTATTTAAAAGAGTAATGTAGTTTATCAGTTTGACTATTTGGAACTAGAATTTAATTTGTGTTGGAGAACATATGCCAAAACAATCCTTTTTTCCCCCTGTGGTGAAAGAAATTCAGATTTTATCTATAAATCCTACACCAGACATTGATTATTTGGTCCTGAGTTGGCTTATCTCTATTAAAACTGGAGAGTTGCATAATGGTAAAGGTGGTGCAAGTAAATTAAAATTAGCTGTGGACATTTACAGCAGACTGAAATCCAAAATAACCACACCTGTTAAGTGAGACCTGAATATGGCCTATTGTTTTTACTCTCTGTGCTGAGATGAATTCAAGTTATTTCTTTTATGTGAATAGTTGGCATATCTAATATAATGGAAGACTATGAACAAATATCATGTTGTTTGACACGAGTTACAAATGAGTTGAAGGTCCTTATTTTTACCAATTTTTACCAGTCTTTTTCCAGAAGAAGGAAAATAAATGCTTTCTTAGTTTGGTTGGTTTATACTCTATGTGAAAAATTTGTCTGCCTATTAGCTGAGGAATATTCTGTTTTAGGTAGACATCAAAGATTTTCCTAGGCTATTCTTGTTTACAAAAAACATTGGCCACTGCACCAACTGTGGATTGCATCACCTGTTTGTAGAATTTCAGCTGTGCAAAGAGATATTTCCCCTTCATACCTGTGATTGTGTTAAATTCTGGTTAATTTTGTATATAAAGCTAGTATATTAAGATTAGTGATGGGTATTTAAATATGCGTGCTCTAAAATGAAAAAGAAAATAGAATTACAATGAATTTCTCACAAGGAATTTTGATTTTCAGTTTCCTGGTTATGATGAATGTGATACCTAGTAGCATTCTGACTTTATAGAATCCAAAGACACATTTTACAGCTGCCAAAAAATTAAAAAATGTGGTTTAGCCTTTATTTTTTTTGTAACTGTTGTTTTGTGGTTATCTTGGAAACCAGTTAAAAAAAGAAAGATATTTTCTGTTATGCATTCTGCTCCGTTGAATTTAATCCATTTTAAAAAGAGGCTACAAAAGGCCAATTCTTATGCCTTTTAAAAAAGGGCAACTAACCAAAAGGAGAAAACAACTAGACTACGAGAAAGGAGGTAATAAACCTGAATTGGTAGAGAGATGAACACTTTATTGATGATTTTTCTGTGTAAGACAGTGGCTGTGGGAGCCTATGTGGGACTCTGAAGGAGGAACATGGGTGGAAGGAGCAGAGATGAATTCACTTCTTAGAGCTGCCTTGGTTGGTACCTTCTGGTAAAATTTTTTGACTCCTTATGAGAAGAAGCTTTTACCTTTCTTTTTACCTTTTTTTTTTTTAAAAAAAGAAACAATGCCTTCTATTTTTATTATCTACCGTGCAGTAGGAGGAATGTATAGACAGATCCTCAGAATTGGTTTGTTAGTTTGTTTGTCCTCTAATAAGAAATAATCAATACTCAAACATTTGAGCTGCTAATTCATTAGACTGCAGTTTGATCTTCTTTCTTCACATAATCTGAGGAAAAGAAGTGACTAATAAATTATGTTAATCCTAGAGAGACAGAAGCTAATTTAGAATACAAGATGCATAGCTTTGCATTCATATGTTTTTACAATACTGTGAAGATTTACTTTAATAGGTGAGGACTCCAACTCAGGAGAGTATCTCTGTTTCAAGATGGATATTTGAGGACTTGCTTAAGTTTGAGAAAAGTGCTTAAGCACCTGGAGATTCAGTGGTGCTAAACAGATGCCAAAGATAAAGCCCATGAGAAGGACATTCATGTCCTGACTTTGCACAGCTTGACCATCACATGATGAGATTTGCCATTCCTGACGCCAAAACTGTTAGCCACACTGCCTCGATTTTTGCAACAGTGTGGGGCATTTCAGCCAGAACATAGTTGGGGTATATATCTAACTATCAGTTAAAAATAGTCCTCATTGGTAGGGAAATCCCTTTCTTTCAATCTTCGCAGTTTCATTTGAGATACAGGAATTAACACATAAACAGGTAAAATACATTTCTAAAAACCCTTAAAAAATAAGTTGCACTTAAAAAATAAGACACAAGATATGTCTCTTTGATCACCTAACCTTTTTGCTAACTATAGATCCTTCTCTTCCAGGACTTGATAAAAAAATCTCAAAACTTCACCACTTCAAAATGAAGAAATTCCCCCTTTCCCACAGGTGTGAGTGATATCTGCACATGGACAAGAAACAAAGAAATTTCCTCTGGCTTGCAATTTTTTCACATATCCAAAGATATAATGATTTTAGTAACTGCCACCTTAACTGACAATAAAAGTAGGAGTTTTATATCTGTGTAAAAGGGATTTCCCTAAAGGGATCCACAATGTTCTTCTAGCCTCTAAAAGGCCCATGGTAATACTTTCCAGGCAACATATATTCACAGCCAGAAAAGCTCTGTTTGGTATTTTTATCTTTCTAAGCCTACTGTATTTTGGCTGCTAATTATTTAGGGATCTTGGCTGTAAAGGCAGAGGCAGAAAAAAACTGTCTCTGTGAAATAATTTAACACTGTTGTAAACTCCAATACGGTGTTGGTTTTTTTTTTAATATGTACATATTGCTTACCCAGAATGTAGGATGCAGAGGTATAGTATAAACATTTTACTGATGCTCATCTGCAGGGTATTGGCTTATCATAGAGAAGTCAATTGTGTGTAACGTGGCCAGTCATTTTTACATGGATAAATGAGTATTTGAGGCTGCATCATATATCCTGTGTATTTCAGAAAATATGTAGGGCCTTCTCTCAGTTGCTTTTATCCAAGCAATATTTTCTGCTAGTAAATATTAAAAAGGAGATATTCCTTCCTGTCCCTTGACTTTCTTCAGCTAGTTTTCACTCACCAATTTTCATAGCCTCTTATGAGATCCTCTCAGTTTCTCCTTTCAAATCTGTTTGCCTTTCCTCATCAAGTTTCTTTCAATTCTTTTCCTTCCTCTTCAGAGCAGGGGTAGTAAAAGGCTGAGATCACAGCCTGCAGCATGCAACCCTGAGCTCCAGGCTGAAGGGCATTGAATTCTGGCAACTTGCAGCTCTGTATGGCTTTCCAAAGCCATCATGTCACACCTTAAACAAAATTTCAGTTCAGAGCCTATCGTAAAGCATAAATTTAAAAATTCAGGAATTGCAAAACTATGTGAGAGCAAATAATTGTAAAAAAAGACCTCATACATATATTAGGGTTGACCTCAAAATAACATTCACGAATTTTAATACAAAAGCAGAGTTGACTGAGATGAGAGTGAACTTTATCTTCTTTTCTCTATTGGAGAAGTGTTTGTGGTTTTTGAGGAAATACAATTGTTTGCCTTTTTTTTTTTTTTTAGCATTTGCCTCAATATTTAGGTGTCCAAATAGATACTGAAGTATTTTGTTTAGAAAATTACTGTTGAAGCTCAACAGACACTGAGACAACAAGAAACCACTGCAATTTTCTAGCCTTTACGAGTTTGCATACATTAAATCAGATATGTTTTTACATCTATTTGGGGAGTGGAAGGCATCCTTCCATTTCAAGAAGGACCCCACTGAAGTTCAATAATTTGCACACAAGGAGAGGATGCCCAAATATGGTTGCGCAGCATGACGCCCTCAGAGAAGCTGAATGCCAGGAGTGTTTGTCCTTGCACCCATCCCATGTGTGCCACCCCACACCAGTCCTTTGGGATGCTGCGCAGGCTCAGGGCCAAGCACCATCTCTTGGGATCTGCCAGGTGCTGGCAGTTCAGCAATGTTGTGGCACCAGAATGCTCTGCCCTGTGCAGAGCCCTGAGTGCCTCCTGAAGAGGGAGGGGGAGCATCTCTGTCACCCCCATGGATGGGGGACATGCTGTGCAGGTTACTGTCTACCTTTCCTGCCACCTCTCTGCCCATATTGCTGGGACAGCTGGAACTCTCCTAGGGACAAGTGTGAGGGTACTGTAAGAACTGCAGGTGCAAAGATTTGACACAGATTGTCTGGATGGGGATGTGTTCCCAGTTCTCCTGTGACAGCTCTTTGCCACTGTTGTCTTCTCCTTGAGATAGATCTTGTTTTCTGCTGTCTTCCTGTTGGGACAGATTTTGGTCTCTGTCTCCTCATGCTTCTGTGCCCGCACTGCTCATTGATGATATTTCTGGGTTCTAATCTTCTTCTTGGCCCTCTCTTTGCAAGGACTCTCTGCCTTTGATGGTATGAACAGCTCCTCTCAACTTAGTGATGTCAGCAAACTTAGTATACCTTTGAACCTCCTATCCAAGTCCTTCATGAAGACACTGAAGAGTGCTGGCCCTAAGACAGAGCCCTGCAGAACCACTTGGTGACTGGTCACCAGCCTGATGTGACCACATTCACTACAATCCTTTGCACCTGATCTGTGAGCCAGTTGCTCACCCATCACATGATGTGTTTATCCAGCTGTGTGCTGGACATTTTGTCCAGAAGAATACTAGGAGAGACTGCATCAAAAGCTTTACTGAGATCAAAAAAGATTTCATCTCCTGGCTCCCCTTGGTCAGCTGGATGGACTTTTAATTTCCTTATCTTAAAAGGAAATTAAAATTGTCAGGCAGGATTTTCCCCTCATGAACCTGTGATGGCTGTGACCAGTGCCTGCATTGGCTTTCAGGTTCTTTTCAGTAACTTCCAGAATAATCTCCATAATTTTACCAGCTGTTGCAGGGAGACTGGCAGGCCTTTTGAGTCCAGGATCATCCTTCTTGCCCTTCTTGAAGACTAGGACAATATTTTCCAGCTTCCAGTCAGCTAAGACCTCTCCAGATTACCAAGACTCTTAAAAAATCCTTGAGAATGATTCCATGGCCTCTCTTCCCAAGGAGCTATATCATAGCCAAATCTTTTCTGTATATTTCTTTTTTAGGTTTATCTGTGTACTTCAATAAGCTCTAATTTCAAGTGTGTGATAATAACAGATTCTGCACATTGTAATCCACCTTTCTTCAAAAACATGTAGTTTGCTTATTAACAGACAGTCCATTCCATCAGAGTGGTAATTCAGCAACTATTCAAGGAGGTGGCTGGTTAAAACTGGACTTGATTATAAGCTAAAGAAAATATACTGAAAAAACATGCTTCATGTCTGTCACTGATAGGTACAGTTCTTCCTCTCTTTTTGCAGGCCATTTAATGGTTCAGTAGAAAAATCAGTGTACAATGTCTTCCCTCAGCACCCTTTTTGCTCCACTTGCTCTTACACAGTCCTGGACACCAGTTGAGCCTTTCCACCTTCCCCATCATCTCCTGTCTGACAGCGAAGCCAGCTCACAAAGTTTCACCTCGAGGCTCACCATCCTCTTGATTACTCTGATACAGCTGTTCATAGGGTTGGACCGTGCACCAGACCTGTGAAATTACTCAAATAAACATACCCTTCATTTTTTAAAAGTTATTCTAAAGGGCATTTTTTTAGTCAAAATCTGCTAAAATAAAAAACTAATTCCCAAATGATATTTTTTTTAACTCCAAGCTGTTCCTCCTTGCTCAATCCCTCTTCTCCCAGCCTCCCATGGGGCCAAAAGACAAAGAGGGCGTTTATAGCCGAATAGCATCTTCACTTGCTTACCCACTCTAAATTTCATTGCTCCATTTCTTTCCTACATTAATAAATGGGACAATTAAAAGAAAAAAAAAACAAATAATAATAATTTTTTTAAAAAACTACAGAAGGCCAAAAGCCTGTGGGTGAGATCTAAAACATCAGCCACATTAGTTCCAGTTTGTTAGTTCTTGCTTGCCCCAAATGTGCTTTCTCTGAGCACATGTATGGGGGTACAGCATCATATCACACCTGGACATCACACCATGCCTGGACCTGGCCCCTGTGGCTGAGACATCTCCCACAGCAGCCCCCCATCCCTTCCAGGAGAGACTTGTACTGGATGGAAAAGTCAAGATAACATCCTTGCCAGTGCTGTGGTTCCTATAAATGAAAATTAGTATGAGTTTTCTGTGACGCTGTGGGTAGATGTGTGTCTCCTATTGTGAATAGGAGTGTTTCAGCACAGACATGTAATGGATGTCTAGCTGTCTGTAACTCTGTCTCCATGTCTTTTGATTTCTCTCTTTCTCTGGTGGAGTGTAATTTCACCGCTCTACTTACACTGTTACAGTCTCAATTTTATGTCTGTTTTCTAAAAGTGCTTGAATTAGCTATTTGACATTTCCTTGTGCTAATGCGCTCTCATCTAGAGAGAATACTGTTTTGGAGGAGATATTAATATTGTTGGGAATAGGAGAACAGAGCAAGGTTGACAGGCAAATATTGTAAACAGCAAGCAGATTTCTGCAGGGGAAGCTTTTATCTGGTGAAGGCACAAGTCATCCATGATGTCTGAGTAAAAAGGGTTGTTATTATTATTAATGGTAATTAATTGTAACATGGCTATTGGTTATTATTTTATGTTGCTGTAGGCTCCATGGAAGATGCCACATGAAGATGCAGCTATCCAAGGCACTTGTAAGCTGCAGTGGGCTTGTTTGGGATTTACAGCATTGGACCTAATGCAAATACATCCAGGAAACCAAATTTCAGCCATCTCTTCTCCGAAATTAGGGACTTTAAGATAACTCCAGAGTTGTCCTAAAAGGAGATGCACTGCAATAGCAGGGGAAAAAAAAAGGATAGTGTGAAAACAGCAAATGATGCTGCAGGATTCTTTTCTAGCTGTGCTCCTACCTCTCCCTTTTCTAGGTGATGTCATGTCCTGTGGAACATTTTGCTTTAAATTAGCTTGTGAAACCTGCAGAGGTAGGAAACCTTCCCAGTTTGTGCGTATCCCATCAGGGAGTGCCCTTCCTTCTAACACCCCCAAGCACAAAGCATCATTCAGACAGACTTTCCTCTGTGTAGGACTGTGTCCAATTCTGCAGGATACTTTTATTCAAAATTTTTTTAATTCCCAGGCAGGGGATTTTACTGATTGAAAAAGTTTAATTATGAGGATGGATCACAATTAGCAGATGTGCAATACACTCAGAAGTCACAATTGCCGTTGTGTATAGAATAGGAGTGGTATGTTTTTGTACAATTTTAATTATTTTGGAAACATTTATAACTGAGCTAATTTCTTTTGAGCTCCATCTCATGTTCCCGGAACAAAACAGAAAGCTGACTAGATGAAACCTTTGAGCACTGTTTTACCATGTGAGATCTAGGTAAAAAAAACATGGAAACTTGTTGACTTACAGGAGTTTCTATTTATTTTATAGCAGGTCTGGAATTAGTTTGAAATTGCCATTGCTTTGGCAGGGAAAGTAAACTTTAAATAGAAGCAAAGTCAATCACAGTTCAACATTTGCATTTTTACCATTGAATGTGTTTACCTGAATTATCATCTTCTAGCAGACATCTCTGCTTTGCTTTGATCTTGCTCTACCAAATGTATTTTACAAGAAACAGTCCTTAAAAACCCTCCAAACAAGTATGAAAATTTCTGTAAGGCTCATTGAGCAACATGAAGTGCAGGACTTTTAATTTTAATATGCTGTAGTGTAGAATTAAAAAATAATGAAGTGTTTTAAAGGATCCTTAGATTTTACTCCCCACTACAGCAGCAACAGATGTGTGGTGAATATGAAGGATGATGGCAAAATAGAATAGATTTCCTATGTAGCAGGAAGATTTATAGGTTGGATAAGATACCAAGTGACAAACCAATTGTGCAGTTGAACTAATAGTAATAAAACATTCTGTGAAGTTTGTGAGCTGTTACTACAAATGCTTGCGTATAATATGTTGTGTTTAGTTCACTGCTACCTCTTCAAATTGTGTTTATGAAAATCTCCAAAATACAGTCTTTGCTTCCTTGTTTGAATTGATTGAACCAGTTTTTTTCATTTATATATTTCCTGTGTTGTCTGTGTTGTCAGAAAACAAGGGAAAATCAGTTTCTCATGTGAAACACAAATGGGCCAGACAAAGAAGTTGCATTAGCAAAATGGAAGTGTGCAATCATCAACAAAACAAAGTTTGCAGTTAATTAATTAACTAATTTCTCGGTTTGGAATACTTGGCTCATTTGAAGGGTCATTGTAACACTGATGGGTAGTGTATGAGTACTTCAGAATTAACAGCTAATCCTCACACTTATTCCTCTTCTGTTATGAAACATTATAGGTTAGCATTAAACTAAAATAGATACATGAAATTGTCCAACATGTACTCACAGTAACAAGTACATGTATGATTTTTGATATGCATTAGTAACAAAGATAGTCCAATTTTCCATCGTAAATGGCACAAGAACACTTGACTGATGCTTTTGTGGAAGTTGCTATCTCTAGCTGGATTAAAGGCATTCAACCACTCAGTTACTTTAGAGGAGGAGAGTTGTTTTTTTGATGCAATATGTCCACTAGAATCTGCAGCTAAATTGCCAGGATCAGAGCCTGGACCAAAACTAGTAGGCAAACGACAATCCTTAAAGAATAAAACATTTAATCATATTGGAAAATGCAGAACTTCATAGATGGCTTTTATATTTGCAACCCATCAGATGTCAGCAAAGGGACACCAAGTGTGGGGATCATTTTGCAAAACATAGGCATAATTCTCAGCAATAATTCTTCCTATCAAAGGTAGGCATCTGAAATATGCCCTATGAATCACTCTCTGGAAATGCCTGTTAATGACCAGGGCAGCCTGGAGTGACAGGCTCCTCCCTCACTGGGGATGTCTGGCGCTGCCAAGGCGCCTCTCTGGGGTGACCGGCTGTACCTGATTCCCTGACGTGGCTGTGAAGTGTTCCAAAGTGGGATTCATCCCCCTGAGCTCCAGCTTAAATCCAGAAGGCAGATCATCACAGTCAGCAGGAACAAGACAAGACTCTCCAGACTGCAATTGTCTCTTCTGCCACTGTACCTGGGCAAATCACACTGGAAAGACATCCCTCCTCAAATGCTTCCTTAGAGCCACAGAAACCATTTTCATTACATTATGGAAGTGGATTTCTCTAGTTTACTGCAACTAACAACATATCTTTCTGGGATTGTTTTATTTTTATCTTGAATGACGGCATTCTGTGTGATTACGATAACACATCTGCTCATAAAATGGGCCTTCAAGACTGCTGTGAAGAACTGAAGGTGTGGATATTTGTTCAAAGTGACTGACTTGCATCCATCTGACAGCTTACTAATGGGGCACAGCTGTTTTATGTGTTCATGATTCCTTCAGCAACTCTCTACAAAGGAGTGGGAGATACAGCACATACAGCTAAAACACTTCCACTCGTTTGTGTAAAAAACCCAGCAGTAAAAAAACCCCAAAATCTCAAATGATACTTTTCAAGATAAACCCTACAAATAGCAGTGAATACTCTGGTAAAGATTGAAGGTAGTTATATACATAGGCTCACGTGAAATTAGTGTTTTTATTTCCTACCATCTTTTATATCATATTTTTGCAAAGGCCATGGAACACAACTTCAATTGTGTGAACATGTGCACTATCACTCAGACAATGATTTCCAAAGATAAACAAAGACATGATTCTGCTGTTTTTGCGCAAATCAGATTTGAACATTGTTTCAGTCCTTAACTTTCAGAACTAACTGTGAACCAACTAGACAAAATTCTATTCTTCCCTAAGGAAAGGAAGTCATTAAGGGTAAATCCACACTGTTGAGCACAATCTAAGTACCTAGATAAAGAGGAAATATTTTGTTAGTTTCTATGTAGCAATATAAATGATTGTAAACACAGAATTCTCTTCCATATGTGAGATACTTAAATAATGTGTCTCTTAAAAGCTAATTGTTGCATGAGGTAATGAACTAGTTGTTTTTGTTTTGTGTTGTATGTGGAGTATTTATAAAAAGATCAACAGCTTTGGAATTGAAGCTTTCTGGATAAATATAACAAAAGGTCATATGTCATATTTTTTATATGATTTTTCTTCACAGCAGGTTAAAATTGCTTTCCCACCATTTGGAAAGGAAGACTTGGGTGTTCTCTTGATTCAATCACCTGTCAAAGAATTAAATAAAAGATCAGATGTTTTTGGACATCATTAAAATTGAGTGTTGAGGGGGGTGTTTCCTTCTTTGAGTTGCACAATTTATTTATTTCTCCATCTAATGTGTTTTTGAACATATTAAAGTGTACTAATATTGTCATTTGTTTAAAATAAGAATATTCAAATATTTTTTAATAAATTAATCCTTGATGGAGGAAAATGTTCCATAATATTTCAACAGATCCATACTTTTCCTAGTTCCTTCATAAACACTGAAAGTCTGAAGATGCAAGATAGCAACTGGTACATTTTAACAGCTCCAATCATTTGTGTTGGTTAGTGTTTATGCCTATTAAAAGCAAAAGTGGTATTTTTACCTAAAAACTTCTTTGCTCTCTTGTCTAAATATGGATGTGGCAACAGCTACATGCAAAGGAAAGCTGGTATTGCATGAATTGCATGCAGCTTTGCATATTATAGGAAACTGGAAATCCATCTCTGCCTGGATTTCTCTATATCTTTGCCAGAGCACAAGTGGTATTTCCTACTTTCTCGAGTTTTTTTTTCATCCAGTTATTTGCATATTCAGGTTATTTGCATCTTCCCAAGCTAACTAACAGCAATCGAGTAGTTGGCAAAAAAAATATGTGTGCTCCTCTCATTTTAATTATCTTGAAGTGAGACATCCAATTTAAGCAAACTGTTAAGTTGGCTGTGTAGCACCCAGGTGATACATGATCCCACCTCTTTGAATTTTGACTTCTGGGGGTGCCTCTCTCTAACTGATAATGCCTAACTCTTAGACAACTCAAATCAGTACAGATTTATCCTAGCATTAGAGTCTAAACTCTATTAACTATGTCTGCAAATATGCAAATGTGGGGATGTTACTCGAACTCTGAAATGTAAAAAAAAAAGTGTATAACTTCTTTATTTCCAGGTCTAAAAACCTGAGTTTATATAACGTAAGACCACATGTAAATATACACACGTGCTTTTGCTGTCATTCATGCACTTCTGTATAAACTTATCATTTAGTAATACCTACATGTACACACACAGACAGATGTAGGGGGAGGTAATGAAAAATCTAACAGGTTTAAATGTTTTAAATGTCTGCCTTAAAATGATAAACATAGGACCCTGACCTCTGTTAACTATTACTGGAATTTCCTTCATTTTCCCTTCCAAAGTATGTAGTGTGTAGCTGAGTGGCTTATATCCACTTGATAGGTGACCAGGTAAACAATCCACTCAATTGGAGTGAATAATAAAAACTAATAAAAAAAATAATGACAAAAAGACATGTTGGTTTGGGTTTTGCTTGCTTATTTCTGGTAAGGGTATAGAATCAGTTATAAGACAATATGGTCCTTTGTGTATTTTTTTCCTTTTGTTTTACTGGATGTTCAAGAAAATCCTAGGAGTGGAAAGTACCTTCAAACATCCTTTGTGAAAGACTTGAGCTCAGGCTGATGGCTACGGGTGGGTCTGACCCCCCAAATATGGCTTCACTTCAGCCCCTGCTCAACAGGCTGGTGTTGCAGTACTGGCTTGCTGCTCATAGATATCTTCTTGTGGCATAATGGAGCTAAATATGGAATAATTTATTTCTTCATTGGGTTAATTAATCTGTGTTGTCCTCATTGGTGTCAAAGCCTGAGCTGGCATCTCTAAGTTTATTCAGGTTATCTCTGTTCTGCACCCACTGCCCTCATTCTCATGAGTTACTGGTCTCTTCTCTCATGGCTTCATCAGTGCTATACAAAGTGCAATCTGAGTGCAAAAACCTCTCATTCTGATTGCAAAGAAAGTGACATTTACTATACATGGAGGTAACTGTCAAAGAGAAATTATTGTTTCAGTGCTAAATTGCAATTACAAATGCTGTTGATTTCCCCTACTTTCCATTTCTGCTTAAGGTTTTGGGAGAAGAGAGATTTAGAAGATCATGCCTCATCAAATTCAAATTTTTCACAAGAGAGCACATGAAATCTAATGGTGTCAAAATCTCAAAGGAAGCCTCAGTTGGGTTAACTCTGCTACACAAAGGTATAAAGAAAGTATAGGAGCTGGCAGATGTCAGAGAAGTGCAATTTGACAAAACCAAGAGAATGAAGGACCAGAAAGAGAAAACTGATAAATAGTAAGAATACATTGGATAGGTGCATAGACAGTAGGTTCAGCACAGACTGATGGAGATTATTTCTCACAGTCTGTACTTTGCTATGGTACTTCTTATTGAGTAGTATTGTGTAAGTTAAAAATACCTTTCAATTATGGAGAAAATTCACTGGGGAGGAAAAAAAATCCCCCCCCGGCTCTATTACATGCAAATATGTAACCTTTTGTTCAGGCTGTTCCTCAACCACAAGATGCTGTACAATTAGTACACATTTGCCCATTTCTTATGCTGTTTCCTATATACTGCTATTGACCTTGGTTGGAGATAGGATAAAAGGCCAGATAGACCTTGGATATGACACATAAGAAGCTCTTGTCATGTTCTTAAGGCACAAAGCGTGTTCAGAAGTCACCAGGGACACCACATGTCTGGAAAGTCTTCTGTAAGTACAGTTGTAGTGAGGCAGAAAACAAAGGGATGGTTTGATTCACGGCTCAGGGAGTAAAATCATACCTTAATGACACACCAGTAGAAGAGTTTAGTTTATTTTTCAGTCATTAGTTGGCTGAAAGCAGTTGTCATGGTTATTCTAGCTACTGTGGGAAAAGAGCAGGTTAGGGAATATTTGAGTTAATTTACCTCTTGTATGAAAACAGTCTGAGAAGGCTGGGGTTGTTCAGCCTGGAGAAGAGAAGGCTTTGGCGAGGCCTTAGAGCCCCGCTACAAGAGAGCTGGAGAGGGACTTCTGACAAGGATGTGGAGTGATAGGACAAGAGGGAATGGAATCAAATTGATTTAGATTAGGAATTGGGAAGAAATTATTTACTGTCTTAACTGTAAGGGTGGTGAGGCACTTGTGCAGGTTGCCCAGAGAAGCTATGGATGTCCCATTTCTGGGAGTGTTCAAGGTCAGGTTGGACGGGGCTTTGAGCAACCTCATCTAGTTGAACGTGTCTCTGCCCACAACATGGAGGTAGTAAGTAGATGATTTAGGTTCCTTCTGACCCAAACCATTCTATGACTCTAATTGTTTTTAAGTCACCAAGGTTGATGAATTTCACCTTTGAGGTAGTAGGCAGCTGGCTGAAACAATTTATCTGTGATCTTGGAGGAGTCAAGGAGGACAGGTATTTTTGACTTCTATCCAGTTCAGATATCAACATTCGCCATTTCTTGTTAACAAAACCTTTAAAGTAGAGCAGAAGCTGTGATCTCACTGCAGGATCCAGCAGAAGACAAAACTGGGTTGCACAGAGAGAATTTAAGCTTTCAAAACCCAAACAGAAATGTGGGGGGAGGGGAAGTGGACGTCACAGAGGCCGCTTTTTTTTAATAGTCCTTTTTAAAGTTTTTCATGTTTCTGCTTTCTTCTCTCTAATGAATTTGCCTCCCTCCATTACTCATCCTTCTGACTTTCTGTATTTAGTTCAATGTATAGCATCCATGCAGCACCATGAGACATGCAGAAAAAAGTTTATGTTTTTTTGTCAGAGTGGTGACAAATGTAGAAGAATGTCAAGAAACAATTAAAGGATTGTATAAAACTGAGAATAACAACAACAACAATAATAATAATAATAGAAAGGACTAGCATTTGTTTTTTATTTAAGATATCTGATTGACACCAATTAATGGTAATAAGATTGACACAAAACCAAACTCTTTCCAGCAGCATAGTCAATTCCAATGTGATTAGATATCTATGATTTCTTGCTCTTTCAATAATAATTGGGCCAAAGATTGAATTCTGTACATTGCATGCTGCGATTTAGGAGCTGAAATGAACATTGAACAGTGTCAGGCACTGAGTCTATGCATTGACATGCAAAGCCACTCAGACAGCCTGCTTCTTTTAAAAAAAAATCAATATTGACAGTTGGAGTATTAGCATATTGGCACTTTATAAGTAAACTATTCTACAGTTGCTGTCAGCAGGCAAAAGTGTAAAGATCCAACTGATGTGAGACATGGTTAAACTGCAGCTCTGTGCTGTTTAAACAAAACTTTTTCATCAATCTTAAGACTGGCTGCAGTTGTTTTAATATTAATAAGCAGATTCAAGTCTTATGTTCTTAATGTTTAGGCTGAAGGAAGCGCCATTTTTCTGAGCATTTTGCTATGCAAATTACATAGGAACATTTTCATGATATTAGGTAATTCAGTATTAGATTTATTTGCAATTCCAAGTGGAATGGTGACGTTTGAGCTGAATGCAATTCTGAAAATCAGCACTAATGCTCTGCTGGGTTTATAGTTTCCTACATACTCTAAGCAATCAAACAGTTCTGCAAATGTACTCTTTAACGAGTACCTCCAGAATGCCACTTCATTAAACATCTTCTTGGTGTTTGTTACATTTTCCACTTCATATTGCTACATTTAGTTGTGAAATGACCTCTTGTAGCAGTGAAAATTTATTAACTCTTCAACCCAATGTCACACAGATGAAAATAAAAGTCAAAAGGGAAATACAAAAATGCATGTTTTTTTTTCTTTGCACATTTTTGGATATTGGTGGCACTGCCTTCATCCTCCTAGGATGACAATTAGTGTTGTAGGTCCATTTCTCTTCTGGCTTTCTGTTAAGTAACGTGGGACTAATTTTGCCCTCAAATACTGTATGCATACACTTAAGGTCCAAATTTTGTGCTTTTTGCCATTTTACTTTCTATTGTGCAATATCCATTACAAATCTGAAGCCAGATTTACCTATCCCATGAATTATTACCAAACAAGAACGTTTAAATGAGTTCCCATGTAAGATGCTCTGAAGAGACTTGATGTATTAGAGTAACAATTCAGTTCTTGTTCTTCTCACTTCTAAAGTGGAAGCAAGACTCAGCAGCCCTTTAGCCAGCACAGTTGATTCCTTGCTCAGCACTGTGTTCCCATTAACTCAAGCGTTTAGAGGTTAGAGAAAAGACTTGTAGTTAATGGGGAGTAGGGTGGTTGTCCATGAGCAGATTTTCCTCTTTTCCAGATGGTTACCTGCAGTTTGTCTGATATCAACACTTCATTGTATGGAAATGTAGCTGGACCTGCAGCTAAATACACCTTGCCCAGTGCACCAACAGTTAGTCCCACTCTATTAATTTAGGGGAAGAAAGCAAAGCTATCATGATGATATCCACTGGAAGTCTAAGCTGCTGCACTCCTCTCTGATGGTCACTGAGCGGAGTTTAGCTCTGCCCTATCCGTAAAGAAGCAATGCCTCAAGTACCTTGTTTCCACTATTGCCACTATGCAGGTTTAAGCACTCTCTCCAGAACAGTTCGGAACACTGAAATAAATCCACAGCTCTCAAAGCCATTTATTCTATAACAGCGATGAATGTGTTATGGTCATATATTGTGTGGCCCAAACGTTTAAAAAAATTTTATTTAAAATTAAGTACTGTGTGCTATTTTAATTCTACTATCACTATAGGATGGTGCTGCACAGACCTTTAGACTTTAGCCATCACCATAATACCCAGATTAAAATGATCAAGATCAAAAAGAGAAGCCTCTTTGTCAGCTTAACTTTCTGAAAGGTCTAGAAATGGCAATTTAAAATAGTTGAAATATTTTATTAAAAGTCCAACCAAAGAGATACATTTAAGCAACATGAACTCTTCATTTTAAAAAGAGATATATATTAATTATATCAAATGTTGAGTTGTACTGGTGGAAAAAGTGTTCTGAACAGATAGGAGAACATGGCATGAAAAATAATCAGGCACTGTTAGACACATACAGAGAACTAATCTCACCACTCCATTTTATAATCTTTGTTTCAAGCAATATCAACAAAGATTTTGTCTGCAAAGGATCTACAGGATTTCTAAAAGACTAAATTCTATTTTTATAATATGAATGTAAAATAGCAATAAAAGTACAAGTAAAATGAAATTGGCTTAAGATTTTTTTCACTGAATTTTATCTTCTCTAATATATTGCTAAGAACAAGGAAAAAAAGGAGTAAATCTTTTGAGAAAGCAATAATTTGATAGCCAAGATGAAGATAGTTCTCTAAGAAATTTTTAAAGAATTAAATATACATAACCACATTTCATAGAAACAAACTGGTTTTTAGGTTTAGGATATAATTTATAAATATTACAAAATAGAAAAGTCATGTTTTGGGTACTGATCATAGCTTTTCCCCATTGCTTTCCATTGCAAAATTATGACTGACTATAAATTGACCTGTTTCTGAAATTTATGTGCTTAGAATGAACAAATGTCATTAACTTATTTGTCTATTGTAGTCCATGGTGGCGAAAGCAGGTACAAAAGTGAGTAGAAATTTAATAGAAAATCTGCATTTCCAATATATAGTGCAATAAGGAAATAATGAAAGGGACCAGATAAAAGTTACTGAGAGTCAGATTTTGGTGGTGCCTCCTCTCAAAGACTGTTCTTATCCCATGTACTGTCCAAAAGCAGAACTGTCCCCGTCCCCAAAGCAGTGCAAACTGCACATCTCACTATATAGTTTTCCCACAATTACTGTTTTCAGAATATTCCACAATGCAGATAAAGACACTTTTCTTTTTGTTGCTAACATATGTTGTTTCCAAAGCACCCAGAATTGTAGATTCTCAAGAATCAGTAATTCATCTTAAATGCTTTTATGGAATGCAGCTAAAAAACATCATCTGCAAAACAAAATAAAACAAACAAACATAAAAACAAGTTAGCATTAACTCTATTACAAAATAAATAACATAAACTACTCCTCTCCACAGAAGTCAAACAAAATAATCCATGATGTAAGTGTTACCTTTCTGAACTCACTTTCCACTTCGGATACTAAGAGAAGCAAAAGAAAAAGGATTAGTTCTAAGATGTGGAAAACATTATCTAATGGTTGTGACAATCCCATTTTTTCGTATGTTCTCACTTATATAGATACTTTAAAAAAAGATGTACAAAATAGGGTGGAAGTGAACTACGTTTTCATTCCTCTTTTTTTTTTTTTTGTAAGAGCAAAAAGAGGAGAATCCAGAATGGCAAACTTTGACCCTGGTGCCATCCACTGAATTCTCCACTTAATTTTTTATTCAGAAATTAATTTAATTGAAATATATTTCTGAATGGGAGGTGTCTACGTGAAATTATATAGTAGCTTTTGCAGAATTAATGGCCTCTTTCATTGCAATTGTGGAACATCATGCAATTCTCAGCACAGATCAAGTACATCAATTTGGGCTTTCTTAGCAGCTCTGTAGCAGGAGGTAGCCAGTGGTCAGACCTGCAGGCGGCACAACTCATAGACCTAGCAGAATGTTTCTCTCTCAGGCTGCTCCATGGAGCAGGGATACCTCAGTATTCATGGAACCTTCTTAATGATGTATTTGACACAGCCTGCTGAAAGTTTGAAGGCATAATTATGGTCCTCTTCAAATTCAGTTAAAATTGAGTTCTTCTTGGAACTGCTCTGAGACTATTCCATCTTCCTGACATGGGGGCCAGTCTTTGCTGGCTACCCACTATTGTACATCACACCCATCAGTCCCTCAGGAAAAGGAGGCAAGAAGAGCTTCCCTCTAATCCAGAGACTGAAAGTGAAACCTGTTTTCTCTTGATCTTCCATTCTTTCACACCATGTTGATAGTCCTGTGATTTACTTTTCCTAAATTCTTTTTAGGATCTGGAAGTTCTCCAGTAGCAGGGTTTTAGTGGAAAATATTCTCTCTGCCCACCTTACACAGCTGTGGTGCAGGTTTATACCATCTTGAATATTTTGGGTATTTTTGTCTTAGGAGGGAAAGAAAATAAAATCCACAGCCCCAAAACTGCATGACTTTTTGAGTAGCTTAGGCTCCAGTGAACCATAGAGAATAGGTAGGATTTGTCTTGGAATTGTCCAGATGGTCTCAGTTAGACAGCAGAATGTATTTCTTCTTTATAGGTTGTCCCACTACACTTCTAGTAAAGAGCTTGAAAACAGGATTGAGCCAAAACTTTTTAGTTTATCTTGATTCCAGGAGCCACAACCTTTTTGTGATTCTCATCTGAAATAAGAAATCAGCATAGTTGGGTATCTGAAAATGTCAGTGACCCCAGCCTAGGCTCCTTGCTCATTACAGAACATAAAACCAGCTAAGGTCTTACTGGTTTTGAGTTTAATTCTATGGCAAACTGACAACAATTTTCACTTTCTAATACCTGTCTCCTGTAAAGTAACAGTTCTTATCCTTACACAGTGTATACTTACTTGCAAACATCATTTATACCAGGCTATGGAAAGTAAGCATTTAATTCTCAGCAGTTTTTAGAATGCCATTACAGATTGTATTTGAATTTATATATTACACAAAGAGTAATTACATGAATTATGTTCATGTAAAGCAATGATGATGATGATGATGGTGATAAGATCAAGCAGAAGATGTGTGAACGTAAATGCTTGCTCCTTTATTTTTAAACATCAGATGAGCTAAATGGAAGCTCTAGTATCTTTTGGGGATCATTTTGTTAACTCAATATAAATAATTCTTTATGTTTTATTGTCCATTTGGAGATACAGTATATCACAGTCAGATGTTCTTCACAGTGCTGATATTACAGCAGCACTGATATCGTCACTTTATTGGTAACTAATTAAGAAACACATTAGGTAAGATGTCTTTAAAATGCAAAAGCAAGAGAATGTTTAAAAGTTAGTTGGTCTCATCAAGCCTTGTAGGTACTTACCTTGTCTGTTCTCAAGTCTAGTGCAGCACAGTAGACTTCAATATTTTAATACTTAAAGAGGGCTTGTGATACAGGTGGCGACAGACTTTTTAATAGGCCCTGTAGTGACAGCATGGGGGGAAATGGTTTTAAGCTACAAAAAGATGGGTTGCAGACTAGACAAAAGGAAGACTTTTTTTTTATGATGAGGGTGGTAAGGCCCTGGCATAGGTTGCCTGGAGAGGTGGTGAGTGACTCATCCCTGAAAACATTCAAGATTAGGTTAGACAGGGCTCCGAGCAACCTGATCGAATGTCAAATGTCCCAGGTCATTGCAGGGTAGTTGGACTAGATGACCTTTAAAGGTCCAAACCATTCTATGATCTGCAGCCTCTTGGGCTTTCTCACCTTTGCCCATCTCATAAAATCTTCAAGAAGATATAGGCTGGACTGGATGTGGCACTCTACAGTGCATGGACATGATGCAAAAACCAGCAGAGGAGTCAGAGGTACCTCCTATCTGTTCTTTGCTGTATTTTCTTCGGTAATTCAATGGGAGCATAGTAAACACAGGCTTACATCACACCTTTACCTTCCTGAGATTTATCCCTTCCTGCAGCCGCTCGGGACATGCCCTAACCCTGATGCCCCAGGGTGTGAGACCCTCTGAAGCCCACAGCATCTGTCCTCTGTATAAAGTACTTCAGATTTTCTGAGCTGGGAAGGGAGAGGCTGCAAGTTGGGCAGTAGATGAAGAAGGAGGAAGGGCTCAACAGTGAAATGTGTGTCAGAAGTGAGGTCAAATCTCAGCTGCTGTGATTCCTTCACATAAAATCCAAATGAGAGAAGAGGAGGGAAGAGGTAGGGCACCACCAGGGCCTTTCTATATGTGATGTAGGAAGAAAATTCACATTATTTGGCACCAGCTGTGCTAGGCATAGCCCAAAGTCAAGCTTTGCGTGCTGAGACTCAAAAACACTTTGGAGGTGGGGATTGATAGGATGGCTGCATCACAGTATGTCCAAGTAAGATATGGTACCTGTTGCTTTAATAAAAAAGCACAGAGGAAATTGTAGAAAACAGCAAGAACAAGCTCTTGAACAGGGTCAGTAGGTCTTCTGCCATAAACCTTCCTCAACAATTTGGCTCCATGACGTGGAGGAAAAGCAGTGTTTCAGTCCAAGCTGTGATGAATAGACCTAGTTGGAAGGAGTTACAATGGTTACAATACATTATAAAATCATTTGTAATTTATAAGAAGAAGAAAAGATCAAGGATTCATTCCACTAACCTCAAACAATTTATTGATATTAAATCATATTAAGTCCCTGTTATTTTCTTGTATTTGGCATTTTCTTCTGGATGTTGATTCTGCTCTGCTTTGGCCTCCTGCCAAATGTACATCAAGTCAGTTCCAAACGCCATCTCCCCTATAAAATATGAAGTGAAATAATTATATTTCAGAACAGTGTATAGAAAAAAATATGGGCAGGTGTAGGGTAAACCCATAGCTTTAAACAGATATATCACATGAACTGTTTGATTAGACCATGTATAAATAATAGGTTCATCTATACAATTCACACACATGGGACATAAAGATAGCTCAGGGACCTCAGTAACCTGTTTGTTGTGAGTCTGAGAGACAAATTCTTATACATCTGCTTAGCCTCATATTTATTTTCAGACTAATGCAAATAACGTCTTCATGTCATGTAACTATTGTCAGAGAGAGATAAATCAAGAAAAACTCCACTGAACTTAGACCTAGTCACAGCTGTAAGAACAGGAGCATGCTTGCATATTTAGGTATATATTGCATTCAGGATTAAGCTATAAAATTCCCAGAGTGGTTACATTTTTTATTTAAGATTTTTTAAAAGCCTTTTGGTTCATTATAATCTCTAATTAGTATCTGGAGAAAGAGTCACACACTCTTCTCTAAGAAAAATTCTTTTTGATTTAGTAAGAAAAATAAGATATTTTGGCAAAAGGTTCTTACAGGAGTAAAATACAACCAAGAAAAATGCATTTCACTATGCTTCATGTTCAGCACGAAGACCCATTCCACAGGAAACTCTCACTAAAACAATCCATATATCAGGTTTAGTAAAACACAATTCATTGATTTTAAGTTACCCACAAGAGAAGGAAAAGAGTAAAAAAATAAAACAGATTAAAAGGGATAAAGAAAGAAAGAAGAAAGAGAGAAGGAGAGACAAAAAAAGGAAAAAAAAAAGGTTACTGACAAGATTCGGTGATTCACATGGTGCCAGCTGGAGAGGGAGAAGAGAAGAGGGAGACTGCATGGAGTCTTGTGTATTTATAGAGTTCAGTTTTCCCTCCCAGGCAGGATATCACACAGCATGTACGGGATGGACAAAGGATTAGACCCAGCCAACATGGGTTTAGGAAGGGCAGGTCCTGTCTGACCAATCTGATCTCCTTTTATGATCAGGTGACCCGCCTGGTGGATAAGGGGAAGGCTGTGGATGTGGTCTATCTGGACTTCAGCAAAGTCTTTGACACCGTCTCCCATAGCATTCTTCTGAAAAAGCTGGCAGCCCATGGTTTGGACAAGGCTGGGTTAAGAACTGGCTGATGGCTGGGCCCAGAGAGTGGTGGTGAACGGGGCTGCATCCAGTTGGTGGCTGGTCACCAGTAGTGTCCCCTGGGGATCGATCAGTGTTGGGTCCAGTTCTGTTTAATATCTTTATTGATTATTTAGATGAGAATACCATTAGCAAATTTGCAGATGACACCGAGTTGGGGGAGAGTGTTGGTCTGCTAGAAGGCAGGAGGGCTCTGCAGAGGGACCTGGATAGGTTGGAGAGTTGGGCTGATTCCAGCGGGATGAGGTTCAACAAGGCCAAGTGCTGGGTCCTGCACTTTGGCCACAACAACTCCCTGCAGCGCTACAGGCTGGGCACAGAGTGGCTGGAGAGCAGCCAGGCAGAGAGGGACCTGGGAGTTTGGATTGACAGGAATCTGAACATGAGCCAGCAGTGTGCCCAGGTGGCCAAGAAGGCCAAGGGCATCCTGGCCTGGATCAGGAACAATGTGGCCATCAGGACCAGGGAAGCGATTCTTCCCCTATACTAACCAGTGGTGAGGCCACATCTGGAGTGCTGTGTCCAGCTCTGGGCCCCTCAGTTCAGGAAGGATATTGAGGTGCTGGAGCAGGTCCAGAGAAGAGCAACGAGGCTGGTGAAGGGACTCGAGCACAAGTCCTATGAGGAGAGGCTGAGGGAGCTGGGGTTGTTTATCCTGGAGAAGAGGAGGCTCAGGCAAGACCTCATCACTCTCTACAACTCCCTGAAAGGAGGTTGTAGCCAGGTGGGGGTTGGTCTCTTCTCCCAGACAACTGTGAGTAAGACATGGGCATGGTCCTAAGCTCTGCCAGGGGAGGTTCAGATTAGATATTAGGAAGAAATTCTTTACAGAGAGGGTAATCAGGCATTGGAATGGACTGCCCAGGGAAGTGGTGGATTCTCCATCCCTGGAGGTTTTTAAGATGAAACTGGATGTGGCACTTAGTGACATGGTCTAGTAACCACAGTGGTCTTGGATCAAGGGTTGGACTTGATGATCTCAGAGGTCTTTTCCAGCCCTCTTTATTCTATGATTCTATATCCAGTTAGTGCTTTCCAGGCCAGAGTGAGTTGTGCTGTAGCCAGTCCCAGGCTTCAAGGGCGTAGTGTGGGTGGGTTACCAGGCTGCTCTGCCTTGACCGACAGTCTGGCGGCAGGGCCTGCAGCTCTGCCTGTGCTCTGTGTGGGCAGCAGGCCTTGCCCTCCAGCTCTGCCCTGTGCCCTCAGCACAGGCCTTATGTGCAGGTTTTGCCATGTTCCTGCAGGTCCAGGCCCAGCCCTTCCTCACATGCACACACACACTCACGGTGAGGTGGTTTCAACCCATATCAACAATTCAGTGAGATTCGGATCCAGGATCTCACAGTATACCAATATCATTAACTATTTCGCTGAGTTTCTTCTAGGGGCAATGTTGGGTCTCACAGTCCCCAGGTGTTTTATTGACTCTTCAGAAGTTAATCAATGAGTTGGATGTATTCTGCAAGCTTTATAATTCACTGTATTTTAGACTTACTATTGTAAAATAGTATTACGAGTTAATATTCAGAATACATTCAGAAGATACGCAAATAAAGCATTAAGAGCTTTAGAGTTGGCTTATTGATGAAAGTACTACTAATTAAACCAATTAAGAACACATTAAATCTCATAAGAGGGCCAAGTCAGCTTAATTTTTTTTGTGAGTAAATGGGTCACATCATTCAGCAATATCAATACTAATTGATTAATATGTTCTACAAATGCACAGGAAATAGCAGAAGGCAGGAATCCGATAATTTTAAAATGAGACTGGTGAAAAATGGTCTTAGCTGAGATGGTTTTAGCTTCCTAATTTTAATCAGCTAAATTAAAACATTTTATCCTATCACCTGTAAGTAATATAATTAATATGTGCAAATTAACTAAAATCTCCTATATCCTAATTGACTGAGTCCAATCCTTATCCTTTTGCACTGAAAACTTCTGTAATACCATCAGACACATTAAAAACATAGCAAAGCACCTTGAAATATTTTCTATATCTGTCCCTACAAAATGTAACTTTAGTATAACAAAAATAGCTTTTAAAAAAAGGAAAAAATTAGTTACAAATTTAAAAATTGCTTTCTTGATGAAATTCTGTGTATAACATGATCAAAAAGAGAATACGAACAGAGCAGAAATTTTGGAAAATGTTACGAGAAAAAAACTGTTGACTCCCTCAAAGGCAGGGAGACCCTGCAGAGAAACCTTGACAAATTAGAGGACTGCTGAATCACCAACCATATGAATTTCAACAAGGGCAGGTGCTGGATTCTACACCTGGGACAGGGCAACCTCAAATGTACATATGGACTGGGAAATCAGAAGCTGGAAAGCAGTGCCGTGGAAAGGACCTGGGGTCCTGGCCAATGGCCAGTTCAATATGAGTCAGCAGTGCCCTGGAAGCCAGGAGGGCCAACCATGTCCTGGGGGGCATCAGGCACAGCATTGCCAGCTGGGCAAGGGAGGGGATTGTCCTGCTCTGCCCTGCGCTGGAGTGGCCAGTTTGCACTGCAGTTTTGGGCACCACAATATAAGAATGTCATTAAGCTATTACAGAGCATCCAAAGGAGGGCCATAAGGATGGTAAACGGACTGGAGGGGAAGCTGTATAAGGAGTGGCTGAGATCATTTGGTCTATTCAGCCTGGAGAAGAGACTGAGGGGAGATCTCATTGTGGTCTTGGGCTTCCTCATCAGGAGAATATGAGAGGCAGGTACTGATCTCTTCTCTCTGATGACCAGTGACAGGACTCAAGGAAATGGCATGAAGCTGAGTCAGGCGAGGTTTAGGCTGGATATTAGGAAAAGGTTTTTCACCCAGGGGGTGGTTGGGCACTGGAACAGGCTCCCCAGGGAAGTGATCACAGCACCAAGCCTGATAGAGTTCAAGAAGTGTTTGGACAACACTCTCAAGCACATGGTGTGATTCCTGGGATGTCCTTTTCAGGGCCAGGAGCTGGACTTTTGATGAACTTTGTGGGTTTCTTCTAACTCAGTATATTCAATGATTTTATTACTTTTGTCTGTGAAACACCCTGGTGACTGGTATCCTGAGGGAACAAGCAGTAAAAATATTTTGATGAGAACTCTAGGCCATGCTACAGATTTTCCATAATTATTATTTTCTGAACTTTGTTCACATTACTAATCAAAAATTAAGGTTTATTACCCAATTCTCTATCTTTGTCGCTCCCACTGCCCTTCCTCATTTTTAGACAATACAAAGAAAAAATTTACAGTATTCTATGTACAGAAGGGCTGAACTTTTTCCTATTCCTGCATTTGGATTATAGTTCCTAAAGCTACTCTATCCTTCTGTGTGCCTACATGCGGAAATAAGTTACAAATAGGGATGTCTTTTTACTTACTTTTTCTTAAAATATGTTTAATTTTCAAGTATTTTTGAGACATCTAGTTTAAATTCTAGTTGGTGACTTATTTCACCATGTCTTAATTTGCTGCCTGCTTTCTGGTGGGTTTACTGCCTGTATTTTAATCTACCGTTGCATAAAAATATTTACAAACTATCATTTACTATCGTTGTGCAACTACACTAAAGATATCTGACTTCAGCCTGCAGAAATATAGCTGATAAAATCACCAATTCTTGCAGCTGAACTTGCTAATAAATTAAGTCTTTTTAGAAAAAAATCACTGAAAATATACCTGCAGCATGTGCCAAAAAGTTCTGGGTAATTCATTTATGATATGACAGATTTTGAAATATCTCAGCTCAGCTATAGGAAAGAAACAATTTCCCCAACTGTTAATCATAGAGTTGTGGAACGGTTTGGGTTGGAAGTGGCACAGAAAATCATCTGGCTCCAACCCTCCCGCCATGAGTGGGGACACTTTCCACTAGACCAGGTTGCTCAGAGCACTGTCCAACCGGGCCTTGAACTTCAGGTGCACTGCACACTCTGTACCAACTAAGAAAAGGTACACAGATGCCTATTAAAGTGAAAACAAAACTAGGAAAGCAGATATCATCATAGCTACTTTTTGTAAAGCTGCTTCTGGCTTTGTTAACAAGCTCTGTGTTGTTCATCTGTCTTCTTTATAACCTGAAAAATAATCTTAAAATTTTGTTTAACCAGAATCCAAAACCATATGCACTCAAGAGACAGGTTTTCTCAGATTGGATTTAAAAATATCTTATTTTTCTATTACCCTTGGAAGGAAAACCTCCAAGGGTTGATGATCACCATGGCCAACCTATTTTTGGCCATTCCTGAATGTTTTAAAGGATCTCTGCATGCAGAGCCAGGAAAACCATGACGCATGTGCTCAGAGGATTAATCAGCATTTTACACAGTTCGGACAAACTCCAGTAGGGGACCTTACTAACGTGTCAAGTGAGACAAATTGCTATGGTCTCCAGCAGGCTGTAATATTCCTTACCTGTCTCTAAGTGGCAAGTAGGTATAGTGTTATTTGTCGTTGTCGGGACGGGCACCACACTGGGATTTCACGCAGAAAAGCCTTTATTTCATACAAACATGGCCAATTTATAGTCTTTTTCTAGCCAGCGTGTTTCATTACTATTGGTGTCTCTACTACATAAACATGTCAAGATTGGCTGCTCTGTAGCTTCTGCAAACTCAGGGTGACTCAGCAAACAGTTTGGGCTCTCTGGCTATCACAGCTGCCCCGCAGCTCTATCCTCCCTGTCCACCCTCTTATCTTCAATATTTACATTCTTTCACAACTTCACAGCTGCAATGGCTCAAATTCAGGGCCCAAGCTGCCCACAGCTCATTGTCTCCCACTCATTCCCTGCAGTCCCCCTCCCCCAAAAGGCACACTATTCTCTAAAACTGTAAAAATTGAATAAATTTCTCCGAGTCTCTTCCATCTGTCTGAATTCTGGTCAATTAGCATAAAGGAGGGAAATATCCCCATAGTATTACCAGGTTGCTCTTAAACTGAGTGGGTTGGGTCATCAGAAATGAATGATTAATGAAACTACCTGCCTTAGAAATTTATGCTATTGTATAAATACTTACGTGCTAGTATGAGGGTGAGCAACACTGTCCAAAGGGGATCAATCCCATTTTTATCTCCTTGTGTTATGGGGATTGCAGAGCTCTCTCTTTGGCTAGGTCTTATTTTTTATTTTTCCTTTTTTTTTTTTTTTTAGGAGTTTTCTCTGACATTTCTGTACAACAGCTTCTTAGAATTATTTCGAAGATGGCAGAACAGTGATGGTGTACAAAGTCTGACCTGAAAAAAGAGAAGAATATTGCAAAGAGGAGTCTCTGCACTAGATGGATAGAAGTTTGGCATGAACATCAAAGATAGAATCCTGAAAAATATTGTTTCTTCTAATAACAAAGATGTAACACTGTAAAGTTAGCCTGAAAATAGACTTATTCAGTCTTCCACTCCTTTTTGTGCTGAAAATTCAAATTATTTTCACTTAGATGAGTGCTGTTATCACAAGGCTCTTTCTGACCTTGCAGACTGAGTAAATGCTAACTCAAACAGCAAAAAGAATAATTTTATCCCCTCCCTACCCTCCAAATTCACAACTTCATTTATGTGTGTACGTAGGCACACAACTTCATTTATGTGTGTACATAAGCATATAGATGAACAAGAGGTGTGGAAGAAATTCCGTCACCCTAAAGTATGAGGATCAAAATCACTCAACAGAAGACCAAAACTTGTGTGTTTCTTCCATCTGAGGAGCAAATACTTCCCAAAACAGCTATTTAACAAAGCCACTTTGTTCATACAGATATGTTTTGTTTATGCAGAGATGTTCAGTTACAATGTGTACAGTATGGGATAGAAAATAGGAAAAAACCACATTATATTTATTACCTTTTTTTGAAAAAAAAAAAAAAAAAAGACCCCAAACCTAGTTTATTTTGCTGTTATTCTGAAAAGCCAGCTAGTGGATATTGGGGTGTTTTCTGTATAATTTCCAGAGCTGCCACACCCTGAACCCATTTTTTTAATATACAGTGGTGGGCTGGTCTCAGCTAAGGGTTACTAATTTTTTCAGGAGCTCACCTCTAATTTTAGTGAATCAACTGATGGATGCGTGTAACACTCAATATTAAACCAGAAACTTTCTTTATCCTGTAATCAGAATATAGGTAATGTATTAGTCTTGTACATTAGATATTAGCCTAAATACTAGCATTTCTCGAAAACACAATATGTTTGGAGGACACCTGATACATTAAATCAAAATCTTTTGTCATTTAAATCTTTGAATACTGAGAGACCTCTGCTAGAATTTGGCCATGTTAGAGGAAGATAAATTTTCTTCTGGAACCTTCTTGCTCCATTGCTAAATTCTTCCTTTATTGCATAGATTTTCTAGCATAGAATTAATTTGATTTAACTTTTCAAGGTGCTTTTCTAAACCTTAAAATTGCACAACCTTTCTCAAGGCAAAGGTAATGCAATCAAGAGCAATAGTAAGAAAACCTGTGGCTTATAAAGAATTCATTTTAAGTCCAAATTCCACCACATACACATAATTTGCATCTCCATCATATCAGTCTAACATATCAGTGGTACAGCAAACACAAATGCACTGAGGGAATGCATGGATTTATAAATATAAATAGGCAACTACATTACTAATCCACTGGATCATATAACATTCCTAATCAAAGCATTTGACATGAGAACAAAAAATATAAAATAACCTGTAACACCTTACAAGAAAAGATAAAAATTACAGTATGATCCAATTTAATACCCTCTAAAACAGATATTCTTAACAATCCAGGCTTGATGCTGACAAACTCCATGATGAACTGCAAAGTTTTCTCTTTCCGTGTAAGTTCACCATTCAGCACTATTTACAATCAATGGAGGAAACTAATGAAAACATTGAAATAGCACAGATATATTACCATGAACAAATATCATAAACTCTATGTTTTATCTTTCGAAAAGCTTCTGCTCTTTAATAAGATTTAGCCCCTTACTTTTAATCTCATATTGCAGGAGCAAGAAAATACCCGGTTCTGCTCTTGCATGTTGAAGTGTTGTCATGGATACACAAGCGTGGTCCATCACTTCCACCAGTAAATAAACAAGATTCTCAGAGTGCTTGACAGGATTTACTAGCTCTGTCACATTGTTAGCTGCACAGGGCTGCACATAAGCAAATGGCTTGTAGATTTAGAATATCCAGGGCAGCATGGGGCATACACACATGATATCACAGAATCACAGAATATTTAGAGTTGGAAGGGACATATTTTCCTTTAGAAAAATCAAAGGGCAAATATTATGCTGTATAACTTTACTCTCCTCACTTTTTACATTAGTTAATCTTTTCCTTTTCTTTTTCAAAAGACATTTATAGATTATACAAGGGATGATTCTCTAATGTGACAGGCAACCTGCTAAATGCTTAAACAAATGAGTAACATCTTTACATATATGAATAAAATGCTGTTTATTCCTCTTTTAGAAGAAAGGTTGTTTTAATGTGTCACCTTACTGTTTGGTGGTATTGCCATAGTCTTTACTGCAACAAAGTCCTCTCTCAAACCAGAGAGTGCAAAAATAAGTTCAGTCTTACCAGTACACCTGTCAACAGTTACAACAGGCTTGACTTGATTCTAACAAATCAGCATCTTATGTTGATGAAGGAATGTAGATTAAATGCCTTAATCTTCTGTTTCAAGAAGTAAAAGCACAGATAGTTAAGAATTCTATCTTTAGCATGGATTTGTTTTCCCCCCTGCTCTGTGACTTCTTTACTTACAAAACTTACACTGAACTCATCAGTTGCCTTCAGATGGAGAAAGTGCTCTATCTGTTCTTTTATTTTTGGCTCAAAGGTGGTTCGTTTCCGTGAGGATTAGGGAATAATCCTCATGGATCTGAGCAAAATCACTTTACCTTCAAGCGCACATATGTTTCTGCTAAGCTCAGGAGTGTCCAACATCTCCACCAAGAGTGGGTACCAAGTTTCTAGCAAACAGAATTCTTCACAGCATATGAAATTTACTTTCAAAAAATATTTTGCCATTAGCACTCAACTGCTACTGTATTTACTGAAAGCAATTACAGGGAAGAAAAGAGCCCAGGGAAAACAGATTGATATGGTGAATGGACATTTGTGGCTCTGGCTCTTTGCTTATATCAGTTGCCCTTTGCTACTTAAGAGACAGTATTGCAAATCCCATATGTCTTGTGTGTAACAGCCACGTGGGCTCCTTTGGGCACAGATATCTCTCCTCTGCTTGACAAGTACTCGGCACACTGGGACACTCAAGGAAATAAACAAAAACTCATAACAATTAGTGCAGTCTTTTATCTCTTTCCAGTCCACATACAGGCTAGGGGATCACATTCAACTCTTTCAATCCACGTGGATCTGGAAAATACAAATATCTTAAGTTGCTAATCTATGTGTTTAAACACTCAAAGCTCCATTTAAAGCAAAAGAAAAAAAACCAACTGGTTAAGGCAGCCACAGTGTGCTTCCAGGAGAAACATCAGCAAATATTGATTTGTTAATTTATTCCAAAATTAAAGCTGAAATCATTACCTTTTTTTTCTTTTTTTTTTCTTTCTTTTTATTTCTTTTTTTTTTTTTTAAGTGAAAGAAAAGAACAGGAGAAAACAGATCAGTGTGTCTTCCAAGACAGAAAAAAGCATAAAGATACCTCTCAGAAATCTACCTTCTTAGATTACTGCTTTTCAGGCCCAAATACAGAAAAGATTTCCATTCTTTGCAAAATAACGCTACAGTCAGTGAGCAGGCACCACTCCTCCTCTCTCAGACAGCACATACAGTCTACAAAGCCGCACTTTCAACTACGTACCCAGTGCTGAGAGAGTTAATTTAAATTTGATAACAAATGGCTCTGCTTTTGAAATGAATGTAGCCTGGCAACTTCAACTGAGAACCCTTCATAGGGCCTCAATTATGTATGCAGCTTCTTTGAGAAATAGTTTCACACATCTGACCCAAGGCCCAAGATACTGTTGCCATGAAATAAGACTGTATATAGGAAAGGGTTCATTTCTGTAAAATCTCCTCATTTCTCTACTACCGCCATCCCGGTAGGTGCACATGTTAAAAGACCAAACAAAATTACTTATTTTGGACTGGTTTTTTGCATTTCATTTATTGTCTCATCCACTACCATCTGAATACAAATTTAACACATTTTTGTATCAGCATTTAACCTGTATGCTCGGGTTTGTTTTTTTTAGGAATTTCCAGTCACTCTGCCCAGCTATGCTGATCAAAACTGCCATGTGAAACCGAGACAAACAATGGGTTAAATACCCACACCATTTTATTTTATTTTTTCCCTCTCTCCCCTCAAAATGGCTGTCTTTATCTGTATGCACACAGCAATAGCAAATGTTCCTCTGTTATTGTACAACCAAATTGATGTGTCAAGTATTCATATGCTAATGGAGGTACAGTTTCTCACTTTTTCACAGATAAATTGCAAGGATTGTTACACACAGTGAAACACAAGAATAAACAGCTTTTATTTCAGATGTGATAAGTTACTTTCCATTCAAAAAACATGTAACACATGCTACTGACCATTATTGGTTTTATTCATTGCCAGTTTGCCTTCTGTTTTTCTCTCTTAGAATGGCTAGAAAATATTTAGCAGATACAGCAAAACTTGATACAAATAATTTAATTTATTTTGCTTTGCACTTTCATGACATGAAGTTAATTTTTGCTCAGTTATCACCAGTAATGCAAGTCATGCAATGGGGACAGTCATTGTCCCCTCTGGAGCATTCGTAATTTTTTAAAGGTTGCAATAGATGAGATTTGGAGATTGGGATATTTCTGTTCATGCGTTAACAAAATATGCCATCGTATGCATGCCCAGAACCCATTATTTAGGAATATTACTGGTAAAAGATTCCCTACATATAACACAAAGCATGAACAGAAGAAAATAATAGCCAACACCTTTTTGTTCTGTTGAAAGATCAATATCTATTCAAAACCCAAAAATATTAGAAGTTAAGGATGATAATTTGTGTTTTGTACCTGAAGTAAAATAGGACTGTTTTCAAAGGCCATATTTTATAAATATCGAAAAAGTATTTGGCACAGGTAAAACAAACTCATTTATTAAGCAAAAACTATTTTTTAAAAGCATGAAAGTGGGTTTACATTTCTAGTAACTGAAGATGTGTGGGTTTATGTAACATAGTCAAGGATTATATCTGTGTCCTTGATTTAGATATGACAAGAGATTTACATAATTACGTTGTTACACAGTGAAATCATAAATGCAAGGAAATTCTGAGTTAAATACATAAGTCCAGATGGAGCCCTTAATTTAATTAGCCATTGGCAGATATCTGTGCCACCCCATTGAAGTCCATTTTAAGTCAGTGCAGCCAGTCCAGAGAGGAGAGTGATGTAAGCTGCAAATAATTGCCATGTCTGGGAGTTGTGTATGTTGGGACTATTCCTTGCCTTTGTGGAGGTAGAAGGTAAAATATGAATGCCAGCTAAGTGCTCACAACATCAGGTCACTGCAGACATACAGTAAGAAATTAGACAGTGCAGAAAATAAGATTCTCCCAATGTAGCATCAGCTCATCTGTAACATGTCATCCTGCATATTTATGGCATACATTTAGCCAAAGACTAATTCTACATTGGATAATTTCTTTGAAATACAAAACAGTTTAAATTCTCTCCATATATAACATGTACAAGCAACCACTTGCTGTGAGTTTGTGCCGTAAAGCTTGAATTATAAAATACATGAGCTCTCTTATTTTAAATGTGCCCCATTAGGATTGCACTGATCTTGGGGATCAGGTACTTCATGAAGGAAGTTGGAGGTTGGGGATGTAGTTGATTGGTGTGGTAATTGAAAAAGGATGTTGTATGTAATACTTCAGGAGAAAATATTATATTCACAGTCTCGAAAGCTAAAAAGTCACAAGAGAAATTAGGATGAAAGCCTTTGCTGACCAGTTGACATGTAAGCCACTCCTCTGCTTCATAGCTAAGTGAACATCTTCCTCACAAAAGATCAGTACCCAGTTAGCATCCTCAAAAATAAAATGTATGCTTGTGGAAAAATGCACAGGCACATTCAGTTCTCCGAAAGTACAGACTATCAGAGTTAGCTCTCCTGCTCTGTGTGCCCACACTGTCCATTTTATAAAGGCTCTGATGTTGATGATGTCCTCCAGGTGTTATCCAAAAAGAGCCATTTTTTGAGACTTCCTTTTACAAAGCAATTGCGCTGATGCACCAGGATGTCAAACAGAAAAACTAATTAATCAGACCACCCATAATCTCCTCTGAGAAATTCTACAGGTGTCTTAAAACACAATGATCAGAGAACAAAAGAAATGTCACAGTGTCAGGGCCCCACTTCTGAGAGGAAGAGGGAGGAAACTGAAGAGAAAAGGACGCGCAATTTTGGTGTCTGGCCACGTTCCACAGTAGCAGCCATGGATCTACACTGCCCTCAGAGGGCTGATGACTCATTATTCATCCCATGCTCTTGCAGTCAAGTGTATAGCTGCTTATTAAAGAGCCTGATTCTGCAAACACTTCTGCACTTGCTTAAGTGTGCAAGTAATCCTATCAGGGTGAACTGTCAGCAACTAATTCTGGGAGCAATGACATTGACAACATCTCAAGAGTAATGTGAAAACAAGAATCAAAATCCCAATGCCTTGAAAATCAGTTTTCACCATATTTTTATCTAGTTTGTTCTCAGAAGTCTTCTTTCACAGATTGATTTATTTTTTTATGCAACTAATTTTGCAGCAAGAGCCAGGGTGGGCAGGGTGGGGAACACAAAGTCATGTAAAAAAAGAGCAAAATGTGAAAATGTTCAACACAAGTGTGGCATAGAAAAATTCAATTAAAATTACAAAATTTATGCAAACATGACAATTTTCATCTAAACCATGAGAAAAATACATTTTCTTTTTAATATCATACCTTCTTCCATATGTCAGCTGAAAAATAATGCTTGCAAAGGCAAGTAAATGTGCATAGTGAGAGTTGATCAGTCCTTTAAAAGGCAGATACAGCTACTAAGAATATGCATTTGGAAATTACAAAGTCTACAGTGCTGTGTTGCAGCTGTGTGCAATGAGTTTCCACTCTTAGAATAGTTACAAAACAATCAGCAAAATATGCAACTCAGTTCTTCTAAAATGAGCAGAGAATTAGATGATACGGTAGTTCTAAGCATGTTGGAGGATGTTTTGGGGTTTCTGCACCCTTGTTAGGAAGGCAAGAAAAATGCAGTAGGGATAACTATAGTGCGGACCTTCTCCTGCACCCTAGAGAAGATGCTCCAAGGAAGCAGAGGAGTAAAACTGTGAATAAATAACTCCACTGTGATTCAGTATCCACTGCACAGCTTTGGCATAACTTCTCCCTAGAAATGCCCCATTGAAGACTTTTTCTGTGTTCCTGTCTTGAAGCTACACGAGGAGTGCACTCAATTTCATAACAATGGTAATTATAAAAGGTTAATCTCCTCACAGTTGTTTTCAGGATACATGGAATCAAAGTTTACTTATAAATGTTGAAGCTGATAGATAGATAGAGGGAGACAGAGAGAGAGAGAGGATGCTAATAAGAAAAAAGGCAGCAAGCAGGTCAAGGAGAAGATGTACACAAGGTTACGACTACTGTAATTTACGTATTTGAGAAATTTTCATCTTGAGCCTTACCACAGATGTTTTATAAGCAGCCTTTTTTCTTTTTAGATGAAATACCATAGTCAATTAAGTTGTAGACAAAGGACAGAAAGTGATGGACTCATATCTGCCCACCCATGAGAGGATGCAGAAAGGTTCCACCTGCAAGTGCAAGTTCTGAGACTCCACGGAAATGGCATATTTGAGAGAAAACCAGCATAAGAGGCTCATTACAGGGACTACGGGAGAAGCACCACACCATAAGATGTCAGGGAATCTTATGTGGCAAAATTACTTCTCATCAACTGTCTCCTAAGCTGACGCAGAAGCCATATCTCTCGAGGACCTTGGAAGAATATGTGGATAACTTTTGTGCCCCAAAATCTTGTTTCTTTTCCCCGTAGAATAACCCACTTTACTGGGCTCTGTCTCTCCATTAAATTTCAGACATAACATAAAATTCAAAATGTATCTCAATTGCAATTGCAAATATGTTTACAATTATGATTACTATTATTGACCCACAAATTCCCACAGCTTAAATTTGACTTGGCTCATCAGATCCCACCACTACAATTTTCCAAGAATCACAGGCCATACATTTCAATTGCTCTTTCCTGTGCACAGCTCAAGGACCTCTGCTCTTTGCCTAAACACTTAGTTATGTTTAGCTCCTAAAAGATACTTAGTCTTCATCTGAGAGATGGAGATCCTGCAGCCTACGTTTGTAATTTGTCTGATGATTGATCAGACAAAAAAGATAGTGTCTAATTTCTCATATTAGTCCGTTGTTTTCAGTTCTTTTCTACTCCCATTTTGGCTTTGCAACTCTTCTTTGAATGAACCCCACAACTAAAGTAATATGGTGTTGGTTTAACTCTATATATAGCTATAGCTGCATGGACAGCACGACCCTTTCCTTGCCACAGAAACACTGAAGTTCAGTATGACACTGAGATCTTTTTCTCAGTCCCTATTGGCTAGCCTCGAGTCTCATACTTTGCAGTCACTGCAGCTTTCATATATCTGTATTTAAACACCAGAATAGACCCCTCTTTTCAAGTGTTATACTGAACACTTTATTTGATTGTCCTCATCAGTGTTTATTATGTCACCAGCAATTTTTGAGCTAGATTTAGCTCAATGAAAATGTTTACAAGCACACTTCCTCTTCCCTACATGTCCCAGTAGAAAATCCTTATTTTCCATTTACCATTTATTCATTTGGGTTTGTTAGAGGACAGGAGAAAAGCTTTTTTATGTGACACGATAGTAGTATTTTTATTCAGAAGTTAGGTCTGTTTGTCAAAATTCATTTCCCTAATCACCTGTGAGATGTCCTTTAATTCCCTATCAGCAGGTTCCCAAAGGAGTTATTTTTCTTACTGACTCAAGTTACTTGGGTAGAATCACTTGCCCTTTCTGAATATCGGTGTAGCAGTGTTCTCCCAGTCTTCTGCTACTTCAAGGTACTTTTAGGACTCTTGGGTCAAAATTATTCAGACTTACTGGCAGATGTTGTTTAACATCTATTAATTGACTGGAAAGTACTCATTAACCTTATTAAAGAATATTCTTATGTAATAAGAACATCCTTATTGTTTCCAAGTGGAGAATAGAAATTATTTTGGCTGCTTCTGAGATGCCTGTCTACTAATAGCCTTATTACAACTCTTTGCCAATAGAATTCCAGAGTTTGTAGGATGTTTCATTCCCAGTGCACTTTAAAAAAAAAAAAAAGATCTGTGCCGGTCTTTCAAATCCTTTTATCTCTCTCTTTACTTCTGTAAAGAAACCATGAATCTCTTTCCAGTGTCTTAAACTTTTCAGCTACGTACACAAAATTCTCTTTCATACTTATTGCAATTAATTTTCTTTGCTATCCCACTTTAACTTTTTTTTTGGGGGGGTATGGTGCTGTCATTTCTCTGCTTAGCATCCAAAACATAGTGTTGCCTGTTTTTCTTGTGTAATCACAATTTTTTTTCTGTCTTACAGTTTCTATGTAAATATAGAACCCTAATTTTTATTCATGTCTTTAATTCTAAACATTCCTCTCAAACGTATCCTTACAGTTCTCTCTGCCCATGAGAGTTTTAATTTGAAAACATGATGTATATGCTGTATTTTTACTTGAACTTTTCCTCCTTTTACTCACACTGAATGCAAACAAGTCTAAATCGCTGATTCTTTGGCAGCAACCAACTTTAAATCTTTTGCCTATCACACAGATCTAAAGTAGGGCTATTTCTGCCTTATCTTTGGAAACTGGCCCATGGCAAGTAGTAAAGGCATCTACATATTTTCACTTTTACAAAAGATTTTTAAACTCTCAATTAAACTTTTAATTTTATTAAGACAAAAGCATTAACAGTAATGCTTTCAGTAAAAGTAGTAACTAGTGACTGGAATGCCATGGATAATTGTTTTCTGGAACTGCTCAGGAATCAGCTCTAATTGTTAGATAACAATTAAATAAGGTAGAACATGCAAGAAAATATTTTAAAATAATTAAATTTTAGCTATAACTTCTAATAGCCATTACATATAAACATGGAATGCCATGAATTCATTTTTTTTCATTTAATCGGGTAAGATGGAATTAATAGCTTCCATTTTTCTTAACTTTTTTTTTCCTTTTAATTTCATATTATCTATTGAAATACAATTACACACTGTCCATAGTTCTGAGCTTTCAGTTCTGGGCTTTCAAATTCCTACTGCATTACAATTAGCACCTTATTTCAAAATATGCAAGTTATCTGCCTGAGTATGCACTTTATTTACAAATTCAGTAGTTAATCTCTATCTGAAATCTTTTTGTTACTTAACATTCAAGCACATTTTTGTTGGCTGTTGGGACTGCCTTTGAAAAGCAAGTTTAATATGCTATATTGAAACTGAATAAGTGACTATGAGGTTTCTTCAGGATCGATTCCCTATGTATTAGCTCAGTGAGCTATTTATCTCCCACAATATGCTAATGTATAAGAAAACCAGGCAAACTGATCTATGTTTACATACAAACACTCTGTCCTCCGTGACAATACTTTCATTATAAGTAAGGTCTCAACTAGAAGGAAATAAGTTGTGAGCAAAGTATATTGAGAAACTGTTAATGGACTGCTAATGGACAGCAGCCATCAGGCCTATACTCTTCTTTCAAAAAAGTGCAAGTTCTGGGTGTTAATTACAAAACATGAGAAACTTACCTTGCAGGTAGGAGTTTCTACTCAATGCAAAATACAAAAAAGTAAAAAGACAAGAAAGAGAGACACAGGTGTTGATGACCTTAGAGATTCTTTCGGCTGAATACAGGTTTTATAACACAAACACTAAAAAAAAGTCAAAGTTTTAGGCTAACTAGTGTGAATACCAAGTGTGACAGAAATGAAAAGAGGACGTTAGAATGAGAAATAAGAAATAGTGAATCTCTTTGTCTCCCCAGGAGAAATCATTCTCCTTGAAATGTTAACATCTTCCCCATTGCCTTGTAGCATCTAAATATGCTACCTGAACGATAGCTAAGCCCTGTTAGATTACTTGTGTTTGCCTTTAATTTTGTAAGCTAAGATTTTTGTCATACTTTCAAATTAAAAAAAAAAAAAGGACAAATTGCACTGCATTCATGAAGGTCAGATAAGAAAGGAGCAAATGCATGATCCTAGGCTCCTAATACTACTTTTTCCTTTACTAAACTCTCCTTGTCAGTATTTCACTAGCAGAATATGAAACCATCCATTTAATATTTACAAATTACTGGCAAAATGAGTAGCTTGGTGTTTCCTAGTGAAAAATATAAACAATCTTAAGTCACTTCCCTTCCTTTCTTCTCAGGAATAGTCACACATTTTGGCTTTAGGCATTTAGTTTAGATGCTTTAAATCAACTCCAAAGACATCTAACTCTTTCCATTGACTGCAGAACTAAGATACTGTCATGGTAGATGTGCTGAACCTCGTGCTGAATGTGGCTTTTTCTCCAGAATCTACCAGGAATGGACCCCAAGACTTCTTTTTTTTTTTTTTCACCTGACATTTGGATTTCCCTTATAGTCTTATTATTCTGTGTGTATGTGTGTGCTGCCTGGGTTTGGTACCTGTGACTCAGTCTTCATTATCAATTCTTGATTTTATTGCAATTGCTGCACTAAGTGGATGTAGAGAAGGATAAATTCCTCCTGGTCTGGGAAAAAATCCCAGTTGGATCTAGTCAGATTGCAATTGAGTTCAACTGCCAGGGCTGAAACCAGAAAGAAAAGAATGCAGTTAAGGATGTTTCCTTTCTTTTTTTTATTTTAAATTTAGATCTACAGTTCAGATGAGGATGGCAACCAGGACGCATGGCACCTAGCTGAGATAGAGAACTCAAGGAGGATCTGGGCCCTGATCCTAAGAGGTGGATCTAGTCTGCTGTAACTACTCAGGTCGATTTGGGACCCATCACAGGCCACAGGCCACAGTGGTTTTTTTGTACTCTAGGCTTCTCAAGCTTGAGTCCACTGGAAGGGCTTGTGGTCTGCAGCTGCTGTAGCCCACCACGATGATGTTGTCTCCAAGGGAACCATTTTGTGAGACTCAAAATATTTAGAGTTTCTTTTTCTGCTTGCACTTGCACTGCAGCTTCTGGAATGATAGCACAGACTCGGTCACCAAAGATTGAAAGTGGTTATTGGCTCCTTCTTGGAAAGTGCTCTTACTATAAATATTGATAGATGCTTTTCAACCAGTTATTAGAGTTTTGTCAGTAGAACAAGTGGAACATGGAGCTCTGCAAAATGCATCTTGCAACAGCAGATGTATCTGCCAGGTCACTGCTCAGCAATGTCCTTACTTATTTGTATTTACTCAATACGGATAACATTTTTGTACAAGATGTCTCAATATTTGCTGTTTATAATATGAAAAGCTTTTGACAAACACATCTGTCCTGTCACATCATCAAGTTGCTCTCCCCTTAGCCAAAAACAATTATGATATTTCCAGCTTAAATGTCACATAGCTGCTAGTCTCATCCTGGGAGGAAGCAGACACTGCAACATGCAATTAATACTGTTGACATGAAAAGGGCCATAATAAAGAAAAAAAGTCAGCATTCCATTGAAGTTATTTTAGAACCTCATTCTTTTTATAGTGGTGTTGCAAGAACTCTGGTATAGAAAATACATCCAAGATAACATGACTATGTCATTTTGCCTTGTAAAATTTTAAATGTAAAATTTTGAGGAAGAAAAACAAAGTATTTTTTTTCCCAAGTCTTCTCTTTTTGAAGTCTAAGCTTATAATATTTCCTGCATTCTATTCATACTGATTTTTATTATTTCTGTGTTTAGATCCATTTCTCTGCTCTTGTTCATGTTTACAAGCAGAGTCAATGTACAACAGGCTGCAAAAACCCACATAAGAATACTTAGTATAATGTAATCTCTGAGTGTGATACCATAACTACGGATATTAAAACATTTATGAAGTGGAGCTCATTGTTTATCCATCTATAATTTTCTGACCCAAATGGTTTGCAGACACTAAAGTGCTGTAGAAGAAGGGGAAGGAAGGGAAGAAGGAAAATAATGTAATTTTGCTATATTTGTCTTGATCTGCTCTTATTTTTCTTATATGTACAGTATGCATGCTTTCCTAATTATAGAATACAAAACTCAGCTCAAATTCTGGATGGAAAAATAATTTTTTATTTTTGTATAGTTGTATTTCCTAGTGCCCATATAATGACATTTAATATAATAGGTCTGGAGCCGAGACCAATATGTTAAGGAACTGTGGAGGGATCAGAAAAGTAGATGGAAAAAATCCTTTCCAGTGACATGTCCACTATGAAGAGTTTTCAGCCTCTGAAAAAGGAAAATGATCACATACAGTGCAAGGAAATCACACTGGACACATGGAGAAAAAATAAGGAGGAGACTTCAAGCACTTTCATCCTTATTAAGACCCACCTCCATAATAAAGGAATCGGGACAAGGAAAAAAGGGAATTAAGAAGTTTCACAGAGGGTGTGTGTATCTTTTCAGTCTTATTTCTTCAACATTTAAAGTGTTTTCGGAAAACCATATAATTTCAGTTCTTCATGTATCTGTAAAATTACATGTTTGTCTTTAAAAAAAATCCTTGTGAAGTTGAATCTTCCTTTTCATTGGAAATCTCAGTTCTGCTGCTCACTATGCAATTGTCATGATTAACTGACAGAAGGAATTATCTGGAAAAACTGAATGATTCTTTCCTTCTGCTGGCAGCACACCTGTGCTATAGTCAATCTAGATTTTATCTTTCTGAAAAAAAATCACATTTTCCCACTACAGACAACCTAGAAATGAAGCTGCTGTGTCTACCCTGGCCATATGCCTGTATCATACATAATTACTGCAGATTTCCTCTGTTTCATACTTCACTTTATTCCCTGGCCAATATACCCCTCATCTTGCTGGACTGTAGAAATTTTAGAAATTTTAGAAATTTTAGAAATTTTAGAAATTTTAGAAATTTCTTTCCTTCCCTGTGTAGCAATATCACTATGCTCTGTGAGTTCAATGGTAATGGAAAAGCTGCTTCCTGAAGTGAGAGAAGAGGTGGAAGAGGTGCAGGCGTGCTGGGGATGGGGATGACACACATTCCCCAGAACTTCTGGACTGCATATGGAGCTAAATGGACCTTATTGTTTTCTTCATCATGGCCAACTGTTATTAACCATCTCCAGCAACCTGACACTTCTGTTAAGAGCAATTATCCCATGGGAGTAGGATTTATCCCCTGGTCTATGTGTGGCCAGGGAATGCAAGCTGATCTCTGTGCAGCACTTCATCTGTGGTTTAGCCAGAGATTACAATGTGTAATCTGTCCATATTGATCATATCCATACAGATTTTAACTAAGAGCCTAATTTGTGTTTTGTGTGACTCCATGATTTGCCTGGTGTTGGACAATATTTCGGAGACTATTAAGAAAAGCTCAATTATGGAAACCAATTGATTATGTGAAAAGAAGAAATTTGGAAAAGACCAGAAAAGACATTTCTGTTTTCATTAAAAAAAAAAATATTGAGAGCTTCTAGTCTTTATGGCTGCAAGGAAAAGGTAGATAGTGTGATCTGGATACAGTCTAATGACTGAACTTTGGACAGAAAATAAATCAAATTACTTTTTTAGTTGTAAAGTAATCTTTAAAATAAGATCTGATATCAAGAATTTAAGAGAGAGACAATTTCTGAATTTCAAGGTATCCACTAGCATTATGTTTTCTGCACTTCCCACTTTCTCAGAGACTACAGGAGGATTTTCAGAATCTGCTGTAGACTTTCAAGAGAAACTTCTCCAGTCAGTGGGGAAAGATGACATAGTTTTAAAAGTGTGTCCTGGGTTTGAGGAACCTTCCACCTCTAGGGGACAACAGACATCACAAAAACTCACCAAACCAGAACAAAAAACGCCCTCAGCAAACAAAATATCAAAACACGCAAGTCCCCCACCCCCAAAGTTGTCAGTCTGAAACCTTCATTCTAATTCCTTCAGGAACCCTTCAAAATTAAGTTTAGAGACAAAGGAGGGAGAAACCCCAACACTTCAAACTGGATATACTTGTTTTAAAGCAGTTTTATGCACACACAACCATGGATAAAGCAGCAGAAGACAAAAATATCTTTATGGCCTCCAGGGACAGCATGAGTGTTAAGAATTCAGCATGAAGTCCCATAGGACTGGACCCCCTCTGCCTCATGGCCTGGCCTGACCCACAGATTTGTAACAGACTTGCCATGGTCATGTTGTTGGTGAAGAGAGCTAGCCAGGACTGACCATGAGCAGACTCCATGACACAAAATTAGGTCTAGGTTTCTCAGTCTTTAAGGCAAAACTGAACTTCATCACCCAGTGACAGTCCCAGATCAAAGGAAAGTCATGGCTTAGCTCATCAGAGAGCTGAGATGGCACTTCACAGAAGGTAAGAGGGACCATGATTTTTCTGTCCTTGGTCTCAATACTGATGGTCCTCAAAGACCAGATCAGAGTAGTGAACATCCTGGCTAAAGCAAAGCAAGCAGAGGCCAACTGTTATTTGCTGCTCCATCAGCCTCCTGCCCCATTTCTCCTGTAGTTAGTGCTGGCTGATCACATCGGTGCTGTTCTCAGAGATCTTCTGGATATTTTCAGACACTTCAGACCAGCAGGCAAGCTTGGGTAGGCAACCAGAAACTTCTCAGATTTTCATGTCCAGAAACAACTCATCCTTCTAGGAAATCAGTATCTCCCGTCTCCAGACAGCATTCTGCCTGAATATTACATAAGTATAAATGCTTTTATGAATATTTTCCTTTCCTCTGCTGATGGTAGATCTGATCTGAAGGCTGAGACTGACATCAAAGGAGTGTATAGATCAAAGGACCATTCATTCTGCTGTACAATCTGTGAAGCTTATGAAAGCAGAGCTACAAAGACTTAAAGCTAACAAGAAGGGACAATGAAAAAGAAAGTAAAAAATTAAATGTACTGGTTGTGAAGGAAAAGATGGTCCTTATGGTGCCCTAGACAGGTTCTCTACCGATCAGGTTTGAAACTTAATGAAATCAAGTGAAAATATTTTCATTGATTCTGGTGGGATTGGGATCATTGTGAAATGGTTTAAGGCAGTTCGAAGAGGAGATGGAATAATATATGTACGTAATAGATATAACTAACTAACATAGTTGCAGCACATAAGATACATACAATATAGAATGCATACATACACTGGAATTTTAACACTACCAAGGAGCACAATTATAATAACAAGTGACCTTATCTTGCTTGAAAAAATGTTGAAGAAAAACATCTTGATTTAACAATGTTTTTGACACTCTGTAACAGAAAGGAATAAAAGAAAACACAACAAAACCACACTTGAACCTTGAGAGTAACGTGAACACAAGTGTTGCTACATCATTAGTATCATTTACCTTCAGATTTCTTGCTATAATACAACAAAAAAAGACACTCTAATTCCTTCTTGACTGATATAATTCAGACTGAGTGCAATAAAGCCAATTTGTACATACCTATATAAAACCTACATGCCTATATAAAACCATGTTCAGGTTTTCATAAAATTCTGCTCATTGAGTACAGCAATACTGTACAAAGTAATGGAGGGTAAAGCGATATGTAAGGGCTTAGGACTGAACTAACTGATTGTATGGGGTTTGCATGGCTGGGTTTTGGTAGCAGAGGAGACTACAGCGGTGGTTTCTATGAGAAGCTGCCAGAAACTTTCCCCTTATCTGATGGAGCCAATGCCAGCCAGCTCCAGGATGGACCCACTGCTGGCCAAGGCCAAGCCAATCAGAGATGGTAGTAGTGCCTCTTTGATAACATACAAAAACATGGCTAGGCTTCGCGAACGAAAATTTAGGAAGGCTCTATCCACGTTTGTTGGAGGTCTGGGCTGGCTGCGTGTGTGTGGCTGGGTGTTGGCTGGCTGGGAGTCCCCCGGGAGTCCCCCCCAGTGCTGCGGGTGAGTGGTGGGGTCTCGAGTTGCTGGGAGCCCCCCCCCACACGCCGCATGTGGGTGGTGAGTTCCGGGCTGGCTGCATGTGTGTGGTTGGGTCCTGGGTTGGTTGGGAGTACCCCGGGAGTCCCCCCCCAGCAGATCAGGCCCCAGGCA
>NW_016690217.1:6386544-6387416 GCF_001604755.1 Lepidothrix coronata
GGAGAGTGGGGCACTCCTCTATGAAGTGTCACAGGTAAGCAGTGCACCTGAAGATACGTGCTAACACAGTGGAGGAAGGATATGGTCAGGGTGGATAGTAAGGTTCCTTTAGAGTCGTGGGGGTCCCAGCCAAGCTGGGGCCTTGTAAGGTACCCCAGCCTTGGATGGGTACGGGGGCCAGAACGGTTGGTCGGTTTGTTTGTGTTTGGTTTTGGCTCACCTGCGGCTACCGCCCAGGTTCAACATGTTCTGGATATATTTGCTTTGCTCTGTTACGTCCTGAAAGGATGGGCAGGACAAAGGGTTATTCCTGGGTATCTCCTTATGATTGCATATAATTAGGTGACAATAATAAGTAGAAAATGTAAAACTTGCCCAAACCGTTCTAACAGGAACGTAGCCTGTGTAATCCTATGCGGTTGCGAGCTATGCTGGCGATGGTACATGCCTTCGGTAGGGTCACCCATGCCAGACAGGTCAAAACCGTAGGGCCAGATAAAATACATCCGTGGGCAGGATGAGCTCGTTAGCCTTCCGGCAGTCATCCTAGGAGAAGGACAACTCTAATCCCAAACTCAGGCAGATGGAACTCGCTTAGCCTTGTAAAACCACCCATCTAAGAGAAGGTCACTCTAATGAAACCTACATCCTGAGGACCTCGCTGCCACCGTCCAAGCTCACTCGGCCCTGGTAGATGAACCTTAGGATTAAAGGGTGGGTTCAGTTCCACGCATACTGCATCTCACCTAAAAAATCCATTGTGCAGGCTTGAAGGCTTTACCCACAAGGAAAAAGCCCTGTAGTGAAGGGCGAGGGTTGAAACGGCAGGTGAAAGGTGCACTGGAAGCTGCAGACCCAACCCTGCATGCAGG
>NW_016690217.1:6388528-6425125 GCF_001604755.1 Lepidothrix coronata
CTTTTCAAAGACAGCACTGCTTGCTCCACTTGGAGAGGGGCCTAGAAAAGGTGGCCTACACAAAGCTCATCTCCACCTTCACCCGGTTGGTTAATCGCAGGCCAACGGGCATCTTCTACCAATGCGGTCACACAAAGATCAAAAGACAAAGGCATGTACCTGCCTCCAAAGATGTACCTAAATTAACTCCAGCATGTTGGAACATCAGAACCATGCTCGATTCTACAGATAGCAGACATCCTGAGCGTCGTTCTGCCCTAATCACCCATGAACTGGCTCATCTTAACATCGATATAGCTGCTCTCAGTGAAGTTCGCCTTCATGAGGAAGGCAGCCTCAGAGAACATGGTGCCAGTTACACACTCTTTTGGTCAGGTAAGCCCAGAACAGAAAAACATCTCTCAGGAGTTGGCTTCATGATCAAAAACTCTACTGTTCCAAAACTCGAAAATCTGCCAACAGGTCACTCTGACCGCATTATCTCCCTACACCTTCCACTACACAACAAACAACATGTTGTCCTCTTTAGTTTATATGCCCCAACTCTCCAAGCTGATCCTGCTGAAAAAGATAAATTTTACGCTGACCTGCGCCGCCTTACCCAAAAGGTGCCTGCAGATGATAAGATCATTATCCCTGGTGATTTCAACGCCAGAGTAGGTAAGAATTTTGAAGCCTGGAAAGGAATATTAGGCAAGCACGGTGTTGGAAACTGCAACGATAATGGCTGACTTCTGCTAGAATTCTGTGCGGAGCAACAGCTCACCATCACTAATACTATCTTTCAGCAGAAAGATAGTCTGAAGACAACCTGGATGCACCTCAGATCTAAGCATTGGCACCTCATCAATTATGTCCTGGTGTGATGGAGAGATGTTAGCGATGTCCACCATACCCGCGTGATGCCCAGTGCAGAATGCCAAACAGACCATCGGCTTGTGTGCTGTAAACTCAACTTCAATCTCAAATTCAAACCTAAAAGAGGCAATATCCCAAAGCGAAAACTCCAAGTTAACAATCTCCAATCAGCCACAGTAAGAGACAGTAACAAACGTGGATCATCATCATGGCTAGGCTTCGCGAATGAAGATTTGGGAAGGCTCTATCCACATTTGTTACAGGCACGCTGGTGGCTAATGAGGCCAATACGAGACAGACATATCCACTTGCAAAAGGCACAGCAGAAAGACTCCTTAGATGGTGTTTTCAGCAGGATACGATTCTTTCTGCGTTGCCTTTTCTCCTTGAGAGTGATCCTGCGTGCGTTTTCAAAGGAAACGGCAGAGTTGTAGATGGTGTGTCTCCAGGCCTCTCGATTTGAGGCCAGAGTAGACCAGTTAAGATGATCAATATGGCTGAGGTTGAGGTGTTGTTTCAGGGAGTCCTTGTATCTTTTCTTTGGGGCTCCTCTCTTGCGGCAGCCAGTGGCAAGTTCACCATAAAGCAAGATCTTAGGGAGGCGGTGGTCCTTCATCCTTGAGACGTGCCCTGCCCAGCGCAGCTGAGTTCTCAGCAACACGGCCTCAATGCTAGTGACTGCTGCTTGTTCTAGAACAGATGTGTTGGTCACATAGTCTGACCAGCGGATGTTTAGGATTGTACAGAGGCAGCGTTGATGGAAGTGTTCTAGGAGATGCAGGTGGTGGCGGTAGTCGACCCATGATTCGGAACCGTATAAGAGAGTAGACAACACTATGGCTTTGTAAACACATTTTGGAACGTTTAGCTTGTCCCCCTAAATTCCTTAAAATGATCATGTCACTCCATGAGGATCAGCATGGCCAAGTAAGATTTGGCAATGCACTCTCTGAACCCTTTCTAATAAAGAATGGTGTGAAACAAGGCTGAGTTCTCGCTCCTACCCTATTCACACTCTTTTTCAGCATGATGCTCCAAAGGGCCATGGCAGACCTCGATGATCAGGACAGTATCTACATTCGATATCATATTGATGGAAGCCTTTTCAACCTAAGGTGACTGAAGGCCCACACTAAGACCTTAAACCATCTTGTCCGGGAGCTGCTCTATGCTGATGACGCCGCACTTGTTGCCCACACAGAAGCAGCTCTGCAGCATTTAAAACCCTGCTTTGCGGACGCTGCTGAGCTCTTTGGGCTGGAAGTCAGCTTAAAGAAGACGGAAGTTCTCCACCAACCTGCTCCTCAGGAAGTCCTCCATCATCCCCATATCACCATTGGCCAGTCAGAGCTTAAATCTAGCAGTTTACTTACCTAGGTAGCCTCATCTCCTCAGATGGTAAGATTGATGGGGAGATATACAACAGGTTAGCAAAGGCATATAGTGCTTTTGGAAAACTCTATAAAAGAGTATGGCATAATAAACTTTGATAACATATTTAAGAAGGAAAAACAAAAAAGAAAAAAATATTGTGCAGGTATAATTTCGCTCAGAGAACAACAGAGTGAAAATATCTGAGAGGAACAATGCTGCAGACACCAAGATCAGTGAAGGAGGAGGGGAAGGAGGTGCTCCAGGTACCAGAGGTGAAGTTCTCTTGCAGCCCATGGTGCAGCCCATGGTGAGGGAGCTGTGCCCCTGCAGTGCATTTAGGTCAACAGAGACACAGAGATCTGCTTGCATCCTCATGGAGAAGATCATCACTGGAGCAGGTGGATGCCTGAAAGAAGTCTGTGAAAGTCTGGGAAGGATGGGCTGGAACAGGGTCCTGGCAGGGACTTGCAGACCTGTGGAGAGAGCAGCTCACACTGGAGCAGGTTTGCTGGTAGGACTTGTGACCCTATGGTGGACCCACATTGGAGCAGCCTGTTCTTTAAGAACTGCATGCCATGTAAAGGCACCCACCCTGGAGCAGTTCGTGAACTGTAGCCTGTGGGAAGGACTCACAGTGGAGAAATTTGTGGAGCACTGTCTCCCATAGAAGGTACCCTACACTGGAGCAGGAGAAGGACTCCTCTCTGTGAGCAGCAGCAGAAACAAGCTGTGATGAACTGACTGTAACCCCCATTCCCATCTCCTTGTGCTGCTGAGCAGGAGGAGGTAGAGCCTGGAAAGGAAGGAAGGGTGGGGTGAAGCTGTTTTTAAGATTTGTTTTACTTCTCATTATCCTGTTCTGATTTTATTAGTAGTAAATTTAATTAGTATCACCAAGTCAAGTTTGTTTTACTCATGATAGTAATCTGTGATCTCTCCCTGTCCTTATCTCAACCCATGAACGCTTCATTATGTTTTCTCTCCTCTGTCCTCTTCTCTTGTGGAGAGGAGCCATAGAATGGCTTTTGCAAGTAACTGGCATCCAGCCAGGGAACATCCACTATACCAAGGCAATTACACCCTCACAAAACAAAATCCCCACTTGTGACTTCTACCTTGCATTGGATTTCAGAAGGTCCAACTTTCAGTGAAAGATATTAAACCTGAAACTAGCTCCAGATTTAGCTTAAGTCCTTTGTGGGGAGTTAGATATCTCGAAAACATGCACCCAGATTACTTCCTCAGTTCATAATTCAAGGTGATGCCTTTCTTTTGACCTTGCTTTATCTGTGATTTAAAAAGGAGCTTTTCACTGAAACACTGAGTATCAAATATTTTAGTTAAGCATCTGGTTACATTCTTAACAATAAAGAGTATTGAAGCTAGTTCTCAACACAGACATGGGCTAATCACCTTCCCCTCCTTCCCTTTATAAAAATCTAAAGAACAGTAAACATTTGGAAAAATGAAGAACAAAATGAGGAGAAGGAGAGGAAGTGACAAAAGAAATATATTTCATACAATTAACAAAGTTACCCTCCTGAGAGGCTTTTAACTAGCTAAATTTTTCCTCTGTTGAATATCACTTTTATTTTTGACAGAACAGTAATTCTTTTTCAGTTCAAAAGAAAATTGTACTGAACCTCAGTCACCTGAAAATGTTATCTGACTAGAAATTTTAGAAAATAAGTTGCTTTTTCATGTGCATGATCACTCATAACACCTCTAAGCGAAATACTTTTTCAATTCATGTGAACTGTGACAAGCAGAAAAAAACATAAACTACTTATAAGGTTATAAGAATCACAAAGACTAGCCCATTCATGTGAACTTTGATTTAAAGCTGATTTGAATAGAAAGGAAAATTGTAGTTTCAGTGTATTTTACATCATGTAGAAATGCTATTATGTCAAGAAACAAAAGTTGCGGTTCATATCAAATAAACAGTTAACTTTATTTTTAAAAGTTTAATATTCCAGTGAAAGAGAAACAAATCTTTCAATTTTGAAACTAAAAACTTCACATTGAAGCAATTCTGTTATACAAGCTACAGACCTCTTACTTGTATGCCCTGGCATGTATAGATTATCCTTGCAGCAAAACAACAAAATGTGTTGTCTACCATTTAGGTGATACTTCAACTGCTTTCTCTTTATTTTAACAACTACTTGGATGATGGAGAAGAAAAAGTTAAAAATATTCTGTTCTACATGGCTCAAAGATTATTGGAAGTTAAATATTATTTGAAGAAGGCATCTTACCAAAAGCATGAAAAAGATTTCTCAGATTTTTCTGGTTTTCACTTTGCTATACTTCCATGGGGAAACACAAACCAATAGAGGAAATGTCAAAATGTAGGTAATTTTATGAGATTTAAGAATAGCATCAGGTACAGTTTTATTGCGTTCATTGGTGTAAGTTTACCAGGACTTCTGATGAAAGTTTTTCTTTTCAAAGATTCTTGGTTCAGAAAAAACTAGTGGGTTTATAACATACTGTCTTGGGCATGATGCATTAGAGCACCTTCATAGCTTGTAGTAATATTACCTACATATTGAAAGTTTGATTTCTTTTTGATAGCTTGACACTGATACTCCATTTTTATATTATTCTCAGTGTTTCACAGAATTTGTTTCCTGGAGCCGCCAAACGATAAGAGACTAGAATCACTGCATCAGAGCACAAGCTTTTCACACCAAACAGCTAAGATGGCTCAGGCATGTCTTCAAGATTTATTTTCCAATTAAAAATGCACACGAAAGAAGCACAGAAACTCTGCAGGAAATGTTTCACTTTCATAACCCTTTGTCCAATCCCATCCCAATTTAGATTGCTGTGTTGGTTCATGTCTTGAATCTCATCCACAAACTAACACTTAACAGATTTGAACAAGTTTTGTTTGTCATCCTTAAAAAGTTTTTGCTCTGCTTTCTACAGGTTTGTTTTATCTCCCTATCACACTACTCTGTGTATTTCAAGTTCATACCTGGCTCACTGAGACAAATGGTAGAGGTCAGTGACACAGTGGCTGTTGCACATTAGTTCCTTTATTTCTCTCACTGTTCAATCTAGGGTGGCTCAAAGAGAAGCTCACCTCAGCTTTTCAGAAAAAGGGAAATTGCAGTTCATCTGAATTTTTTAATATAACTAGACCCCCTCCTTGCTTTTCATTTTAGTCCATCTTAAAAAGGCACTTACTGTGCAATTTCCAGAAGAAAATAATCATCTTCCCTCATGCCAAATTTATTCTTATTTTTGTGTTATTTTCCATGACAGTATGCTATGATTTTATTGTTATTGGTACCAGCTAATAGAAAGGATTTCTTTTTGTGCATTGTAGATCAATAAGCATGCTGTCAGTTCTAAGTAAGCAAGAAAAAATTACATGAATGTGGGAAAATAAGTCTTCATGGATCTCTGTTCCCTAAACTAAATTCCCCCTTGAGGCAAAGCACTCCTCATCTAAGTGACCGGTAGTTTTTTATTGAACGAGATCCTGTAAAACATCCTGTACAAATAAGGAGCACTTACATCCTCCTTATTTTCTTCAGTGATACACTTATTTATGTTTTATATTTGTCATGACCTAAGTTTCTTTAATCGTTTTTCCAGGTGAGATTCTTTGTGGTATTCTGTGGCTGGATCACTGAAACCTTTTGAGTCAAGGACTGCTCCAGTCCAATCTGGACTCTGAAGGAGTGTTTTTATCCTCATCAGGCTGGATAAATGCAACCAATTTTTTACCTTCTTTTTTTCCATGTACATTTCACAATTTTCTTTTCCCTTCTCAAAGAGAAAGATGTCTGACAGGCCAGCATCTTCTGTTCTTTCTCCTCTTCCTTGTGTGAAAAAGCCTTAATTCCCAGGTGATTCCTGAACTGGACCTATGATTTTTTGACAGACGTACTTTCTGTCCTCAGTACCTGCCAGAGTTGACTGATGTGAAAAAGCTGAGGCTCCTCCAGAAAACCCAAGTTATACATGCATCTTTGTTCTGGTGGGATTCTGAAAGTGTGAGGTCATGTTCTTGTTAATTGCATTTATGGCAATGTGGTCATTACTGAGCAACAATATTACTCAACGAGTCACGTCCACAAATCTCGCTGCAGTGCTTTTGTGTGCTACACCACCATTTGCCATTTCTTGTTCATAGGAGTGATTGGCTACGGATGGATCGTGACCAGACAGGAAAGGCAGGGCAAAATATGTAATTATTGCCCTCATCTTAACCCAGTGCACTGGTTCCTATGGGACAGATAGAGGTAATTGAGATAATTTTCAGGCTGATCTAAGTTATATCAAAAGCTATTTGAAACCACAGACAGTTTGTAACTGAGGGTGTGCCAGGTTGCCTCATCTTTCATTCTAAATTTGCACTTGCTCTAGTTGTGGAGATCAGACACAATTGTTTTGTTTGAAGAAAAGCTGAAATAGGAAGTGCCATTCAAAAGGATGGCTTTGAAAGAACCACAGTGCTGGTGGTAAACCAGCACTACTCAATGAATTAGGAAAAGGGGTTGGAGGCATAAAGCCTACTCCAGGACAGGGATAGACAGACCATTAGCATTTGGATGTCTTTTAAGTCTTCCTTCTTTTCTTCTTCATTTTATCTTGAGCTAACAGCTTGCCAGAGATGTTCATCCCAGAGAGAGTCAAGGGGATTAGATGTTGAAGTGCTCTGTACCAAACTGTCTGGTCCAGGAAAGGAGTGTGAGAAGTTGTCACCAACAGCTCAGACAGTCCTCCAGAAGCTCTACGCATCTTCTCCAATGACTGCTGCCCAGCATCTTCTCCACTGAGAGCACATCATGTGCCTGAAGATGAGAGAAGGATAAGGGCACAAAACCATGAGGTTTTAATAACATAGAGTTTACTAAAGGAGACAAGAGCATAGAAACAGGGAAGAACATGACTGGGCATGATGGAAAAAGAAGGGAGAACCTCCACGGCAGAGGAGTTGGAACTAGGTGATCTTTAAGGTCCCTTCATATCCAAACCATTCTATGATTCTATGATTTTATGATTCTAATAGTGTTGAGTCCTCTAGTGAAGTCAAACAACAGAAAGAAATAAAGCTGCAGAAAAATCAGGAAAGACTGTAAAATCAGCACTTGAATAGGGAACAGAAACACAGTTATTCAACTAATACAAGAAACACAACTTTTGAAGATATGCAGAAGAGGGAAACCACTTGGTATTTGGCCTTTTTAAGTCCATGGCAAAAAGAACAGAAGAATATGAGACTTCAGAGATGAAGGATAGTGTTTGCAGTCTTACAGGAGGAAACTACTAAGGAAAAGAAAGATCAAGAGTCTACATTATATAAAAAACCTATAACTGTAGATGAGAATCCCAACAGAAGTAACACTGTCAGAATTAAAGAGCAGATGCACTACAGAACTGAGAGACACTGTCAAATTGTAAGTCTTGGAAAGGGCACAAGCTAGGGGTGGAGGTCAACAGAGAAAAGGGATTTGGTGTGCAAGATCTTAGAGAAAGATTAGTTCCAAGTAGAGGCGAGGTTGAAAGCACATCGCTGCAGTAATATGTGAGAACTGATGCGCTATTTTAGGACAAATGATAACATAAGGAGTAGGAAATAAGAGGCAGAAAAACGGAAATGCTATATGATTTGACTGTTAAAACTAACAAAGGAGAGATTACAATTAAAGGGTGAGAGAGGGGGTGAATTAGAATCAAAGTCAAGGTACAGTAAAAGACATGTAGTGACACCAGTCACAGCGGAATACAATCAGAACAATTAAAACTCAGTTTTTACAAAATTCTATTGTCTGATTGCTTCTGCAATAAACATTTTAATCAAAGTCATTTATTTATTTTAACTGAAGTTCACAGTATCTTGTTCTTGATTGACAGATAGACAGTTGAGACAACCACATTGTCAGAGCTACTTAGAAGGCAGAGAGATCTTGGAGTGAGAGTGGAGAATGGCTGGCTGTCGACCCAAGCACACTGTCCTGGAACCCTCAATTTTTTTAAAAAATGCCAAACAGGTTACCCTTGTTAAATGAAGATAATTTAAAAATATATGGGTTTGTTTTGAAATTTTAAATATATGTTAATTTTTAACATAGCCTTTAAAATTAGCCTAATTCTAAGATTTTAACCCTATGCTACACTAGGATCTAGTATGAGACGCAGAATAATAGAGAAGTCTAAGTTGAAGAGACCTCTAGTCATCTGGTCCAACCTCCTAGGCTTTCTACTGGGTTATCCAGGGCCTTGTTAAGTCAAGACATGAATATTTCCAGCAAAGTAGATTCTATCACTTCCCTGGGTACACTGTTCCAATATTTAAAAGTTAGTGAAGTTTTTCTTCTATCCAGACAGCATTTCCCTTGAAGCACCTTGTCCCCTTTGCCTCTTGTCTGTCACCTGGAATCACTGTGAAGCAAGAACAGCTTCTATAAAAACTTTTTAGATACAAGATCCTTTGTTCCTCTGAGCAGAACAAATCCAGTTTCTCCAACCTTTCTCCACATGTCAAGTTCCCCAGCACCGTGATCACTTTGTTGCTCCCAAATTGGACCTGCTCCAATTTTCCAGTGCCTCTAAAAACTTTTAAAAATTCTTTTGAATGTGAAAATCTACTGTGAGTTGATGAAGGAGGGATGCCTTTGTATCCTAATCCTACTAATTCTTTTTGATATATCCAGTAGCCATCTGTTTTATCTTCCTTTTTACCATCAACTGTGAATATCCATAACTTCTCCATGTCCTTTCTGAGTCTTTTCTCTTCCACCAGCACAATACACAGAGGTTTCCTGACATAGTAGGTCCCCTCAGTGTTTACTTACATCATCCTACCCCGTTCTTTACTGAGCTTTATTTTGTGTGATGTTCAGGCAAGAGGCAACATGCTGAGTCTAATGGGCAACATGTTGGCTTTCCTATTTCCTAAAGGGTACAAAGCACTTCTTTTTTTGCAGAAGACTGTTTGCTTTAGAAGTTTGGAGAAATACAATGTATTACACTCGAGAGCAGTTTCCTTTCTGAGAAGGTCCTTTATTGGGTAAGCATACAAAGGCTGGTGACCCAAAAGAGTCAGAAAATAAAAGGTTAGAGGTGAAAGTGAAGGAAAATAGGAATAGCAGAATTCTAGGCATAAAGCACCCTTGTGACATACTCGGGCACAGACCCCAAGGAGTGTGGTATAACAGGATCATGGAATCATTTATTACAGTTTTTTCATGATTTGTATACCCCGTTATATCAGCAGTAAATCCTTGTTAGTAACTTTTCTCTATATCTACTTTTTAGCTAAGCATTCACTGTCCATCCAATTAGTTTCCCACCCACAAGCATACATCTCACCACATCTGCATTTTATCTTGCCAAATTCCCCTTCTAGGTTTCTCCCAGGGTCATATAATCTCGGTTTCTTACACACCCTTAAGAGCAACAAAGAGAAATTGTCAGCAATTTTCAGGGACCAAAAGAATAATTCAAGAAACATGATGTCACAGGATATCAATGTCTATGATCTTAATGATACCTATGATTTATTGGTCTTCTTGATAACCTAAAGAATATGCAGAAACCAGGGCAAAAATAAAAACTGGAAAAATGGAAGACGAGGGCTTATCCTAGGGTAACCCTTAGCAAGACTTTTTTATCTTTCATGATTTTCAGAGCTGAGATTTAGAAGTAAAAAAGCTGTACTCTGGATATCTGATTAGACAGAACTGAAATAGGTTTTCTTTGCAGCTTTTGGGCTTCTTGGTTCAACAGAGGCTGTTGCAGCTGAAACTAAGCAAAAAATGTAATGAAAATGCATTCACAGTGCTGTTTCCCAAGACAATTATATGTATTTGTTCACCAGTTTTGGCAAAATTTTAATCCGATATGTAATCTAGGTTCATCACAAGGTTAACAACCCACAGAGGAAACAAGTAGTGATCTGGAACTGGATAATAAAACAGACTAAGTTGGAAATGTGCAATTGCATAGACCTGGAATGAGAAAATTTAATTTAAGATAGAAAGAACTGAACTATACAAAGTTCCTTCTTTCTTATAAATGTGTGCCCTTACAAGGAGAATTACACCACTTTAGTAGGCACATCAGTTCAGAGATCTTCAATGCACAGAGAGTATGACACTGCTACATAACACTATGATCTTATGAAAGTTGACTAAAGGCTGCTGAAATTGGCCAAGTGCATATGCTGTCATCAAACTCTAAAAGACAATGAGCTGGAGTTCTGCTCCAAAGCCAAAGAGGAACTGAGATATGGACCTCTGATGTCCTTGAGCTCAGAAGAAGAGAGTTTCCAAGAGTGTCAAAAAAGGCAATGAAAGAGTCAAGGTGTCTGCCCAGGGAACTAGAATGAGGGGGGGTTTCTTCTGAATCTTAGGAAAAAAACATAGAGGAAAGAGGAGAATCATGTGAGAGAAGAGGTTCCTGGGGAGAACAACTCCCACAGCTTCTTTCTCTGTGCGCTGTCAGCCTTGTGATCAACCTAGATAACGTATCTGTATTAAAATTTTGCCAAAGCAGAAAAATTGAATAAGGCTGAACATAGGAATCGGGTTTCAGGAAGGATGCCAGAGGGGCATCCTGGGATGTGAAGTCCAAATGTACTCCAGCAGATGTGGGCTCTGGAGTACCTCTTGGTGATTGGTCAAGGGAGTCACGTGTTGCTCAGAGGTGCATTTGTTGTCTCATTTGAATAAAGGGATTTGGTTGCTGAACCCCCAACCAGCTGGGTCCGTGTGGGTTTATTTATTTATTATATTAATATGCCATAGCTGAAGGTAGAAAGGGAGAAGAAATTAACTTAGTCAAGGGGGAGTGTACAGACTACACAAGATTTTACATTTTTTGCAGAAAATTTAGAGTTTCAAAGACAAAACACTGCTCACAGGGACACTAGGACAGTTTGTGACATCATCTGAGGAACTTAGGACCCATAAACTAGTGAACAGTCTGCCCTTATTCATATGCAGCTTTAGATTTCCAGGTACCTGGGAATATTTCCAGTGATAGTTCCTCTTAAATATCTGCAAAACAAGTGTTATTCAATACAATTCACTAATAGCTATTAGAATTTAAATTATTTTTAACTCTTTCAATTAAATGCCAAGAAATTTCAATCAAATGTCAAAAGTACTACACTGAAATTGCTTGCAGAAAACAATGCAAGTTTTTCTTCAAAGCAGTATATCTTTTAGTTAAGGGGAGAGAATCTCACACATTGATAGAGCAGAAGAATTCGAGCTTTGTAACACAACCTTTACTTCCCTGAGCATTAATAATACTTGACAAAAATCCTATGAGCCCGAATCAAGTTCTGGGTCATGTGTATTAAATCATACAAAATTCTGCTAACTTACACCAGGGTAAAAATCTGTGAAACATACAGAAGAAGCAAACATGACAGGCCTGCAAAGGGCTGCAACATAAAGAAATTGAGTAGAAATTTGATCTCTTGAGAGACTTTGATATGCAGTGTTATTTCCTAAGTAATCTTAAGAAAATTTTGATGAAAATCATAAACCAAATCTGCCACGCCATTCATCTGGCTAGTAACTTTCATCCCTGAAACAAAACAAATAAAAAATTTCTGTGAATAAAAAACAATTGAAAATATTCACAGATATTTTTATTCTTTCAAAATAATATATTGTGAGCAAAGTTAAGATGAACATTTTAACTTCTTCTGGACAATAAACTCACCAAATTTATGGACAACTTGACCACAATGTTCTCTTAAAGTGCAAGTAAAAGCAAATTGGAGATGGATATATTTACTTCTCCATCTCACATGCTATACGAAAGGATTTTAGCAAACACTACTTATTCCAAAACAATATGCTACTTTTAAAGTCAGTTCTTGTCTACATTATATCTAACATGCAAATGGAGGGAAAGGAATACTTTCCTGGATTGGACAGATCAAATCATCAGTTCAGGAGTGGAACATCAATAATGTGCAAAGTCTGATATTAACAGCATATTTGTTACATGGGTAGAGATACAGAATTTTAATTTCCTCCAGAGGGGCAACAGAACTAACCTTCTTTGTAAATTTCAGCTTTCTAATACTGGTACAATTTTTTTCTTTCTCTTTAAAACTGTTTTTCCTAATAAAAATTAAAATTGCATCCTGCCAATCTGCCCCATGCTTATTCTGGTGTAAATCAAATATTATTGCCTCCAAGTGTAGGTGTATCACACTAGAAGTGATGAAAGGAACACTGGAACAGTCCTAAAAATATTTTTTCTCTCTCAAGATGAAAATGATATTTGTGGAAAAAACAATAAATTCACATCAGTGGATAAACATTTAAATAAAAATAAACTATTTCTAGGTATTTCTAAATAAATCTGATAAAATGCTTCTATTTAAAGTTGTCTTATCTTTGAAATAATTTTGCAAGGAAAAGTGAATTTATTCCAGTTTCAGCTGTAAGTTTCTCACGGGAATGGGAACTGATACAAAAAAAATTTAGACAGCTTATTGTTGTTGCTCTCCAGTCTTTGACTTATGCAACTAGAGCTCTTTCTCTGAACTCATCCCTCAGTGCTTGTGGTTAATAAGCTTTCAATGAAGAGAAAGTTAAGGCTTCCTTTTCAATTCTGCGTGTCTTTTTAATGTGCATTATCTCAACTAACTGAGAAATGTCTCAAAATATATTTTGGAGAGAAAAACAAAGCAAAACCAGTTATTACTGAAATTATTTCCTCCCTCTACCCAGCAAAAAGAAAAGTCTCAGACTCAGTGAAAGACTAAAGAAAAATGCACATGGATCAATTATGAAAAAAAGAAAGTTTCCTTGAACGAGAAAAAGCTGATTGGAATTAAGATAGGCTTTGTTCATATCTGCAACATACAAGGAGACTACTTTTCAGTGGAACAGAAAAGGGGGATTTGGGAGTGTTTGGCTGCTTAACTCTACAGTGCTTCAGAGCCCATGTGAAAATTTGCTGCTAGCTATTAATCATCATTGTGTCTCTGCAAAGAAGCTGTTACAATGATGACTATATATCATTATATTCCCACTGTAAGTAATGAATCAGAGAGCTGGGAAAGTTGGATAAGAGCGGCTGGCAAACTTTTAAGCTGTGGAATCTATTTAAATAAATTTACATCACATTTGGTACTTTTGCTAGTATGGTAATCATACTTTAAAATGAAACAATATGCTGTGTTCATGGGCCCTGGTCTTTTATTCTCCTGTCTCTGAGCTTACTTTCCAGGTCAGCTTTTGCCTGTGCTGACAGCATGCTTTTCTCATAGCCTCTCCTTCTCATAGCCTTTGGTTGCTTTCAAGTTCAATTTAGCACAATGAAGTTGTTATGCATGACAGTTTGGAGAGCAGAATAGGTGGTGTCTGAGCCTGCTGTGTTGCTACAAAGTGGGCTCATTCTCCACAAGCCAGCTCAGTTACTGAAGCCTTGCTGGTGGGACACTGCTGTGGACTTCCAGACATTCCCATCCTGACGAAAACAATTAGCTTCAAACTGCAAGAAGCTGCCGGGTTGCCCTTTTTCTCAGAGAGACCTCACAATTTAATATGCTGCAGTGGATTTCAAATTCGTGTTGATTTATCCTGTTGTGTTCTTCTTTTATGGTCTTTATTTACAGATGTGTAAAGGAACTGGGAAAGTTTGAGTCTCACATGGTTCAAGAGTTTTACTAGAAATCTAAACCATTGTTATATGTTTATTCTACGAAGTAGTAGAGTTGAAACATGTCAGGCTTAATTCTGTTAGGCTTAACTGCCTAAAAGAGAGCCTGAGGTTCCTCATACAGAACCTGAAAGTGTCTCTTCTGCTAACCATCAGCAACAAGCCAACAATAAACAACCCCAAAACCTTCAAGATGCCAGCACAGTTGTCTGCTACAGGAATACTGAAAAGAACTAAAACCCATTTACAAATGGCAATTTTTGCAACTGTTAAAAATAAGTTCATTTTGAGCCTGTGTTGAGGTACTGCAAGCTGCCTGTTCTTACCAGGCTGAGCTGGTTGTGTTCATTGCTAAGAACATCATAGGCCACTTAATTTAATTGTTACTTCTAGAGGATAAATATTACTTTATTTTTACATCAACTTAGCTATTAGCACAAGCTTTCTTATTTTCCCTTATTAGGTACTTCTAAAAATGTTAAGACAAAGCAAGTCAGTTGCACACTACTTGACTATACACTGTTAAGATACGCTCTTGGATTCTTAGGTTTCACAATAAATAAGAATCTATTGTCTTGATTATATATTTTGCTAATTACTAGGTAAATTCATCAACTAATTCTCATTCTAGATTAAAAGTTACACCAGAGAGTATTTAGAATAGCAAGTTGCTCCTTCATCTCTTCTCTCCCCTGAAGGGGGAAGAGACCCCCTTCGTCTCTTCCCTCCCTCTTCCTTCACCTCCCAGTTTCTTTCTTTTTTTTCTTTTTTAATCTGCAAGAACAAAACATTATCAAAATTTCTCCTTTGTAAACTGCTTGGTTTGGCTCTGTGTTTTTGAAAGGTAAAATTAAATTATTCCAGCAAGCCTTTTATGTCTTAAAATTATTTCCATTTATCTAAAGAATCAGATAATGTAATTAAAATGTCTCCTTTTGAACAAAAAATACATTTATTATAGCTGCAAAATATGTTATAACCTGGACTAATTGCAGTTTGAGTTTCAGAAGGTTGATTTTTACTACTGTTAATTAATTAACCTTCCTCCAAGAATGCATAAGTATGATTTGGTGTACTTAACAGGCTATAACAAAAATTAAAATAATCAGTACTACATTTAAGGTGAGATGTAGACTTTTTGGTCAAAAAATGGAGAGGAAATTAGAATACTTGACTTCTGATATGACTTCTACCAGTGTGTCAGACCACCAGAACTGTACTTAACTATTGGATACAGAAATTTTCCCTGTCATTCATTCACAGAAGGCAACATTATTTTTGTAATATTGCCACAGTTAAACACTTCCTTTATTCATGAGTGACCTCATGTGAAGAATTTGTGATACATTATGATGTTTACTCCTTATTTAAGATGTACAGGAGTGCAAATGAGTTGCATTGTGAGGAGGCAAGTCAATCTGTTCAAACAAATGATGCATCAACCAGCCTTTAAATCCAGCCTCTTCACAAGAAGAACCTTTGCTTGATGTATTTTATCCAAGAAATATGTCTTTGTTGTACTTCTTCAACCACCAGTGGTGTAGGTCTCGCTGATTTTATCAGTAGAAGATTTAGGTCTACAAAATGGAAAAAAGCCATTGAAATACAAGGTTTTTCAGGACAAAATGGCATACAAAAAGAATAGAAAATAGGAAGAAACAGAAGAGTAACATAGCCTTGAAACCAGTTTAATCCCAATACACAACCACTATAAATCCTAAATGTCCAAAACAAAAATGTATATGGTCACATCGATCAAGTCAGCCAAGAAATGGAGAGCCTAATTTTAGGCCCATAAAAATAAAATTCTGAAATTCTCCAAGTCAGTTTTATAATAACTTTGTTGTGGCTATCATTCTTTCAGTACAACAGACAAAGTTTACAGGAAGAGTTCATATCTCTTATGAGGCCGGAATGTCAAGAAACGTTCACAAACTTGAAAACTTCTCTTTTTTTAATCATCTTAATTGAGTCAATAAAAGATTTTACTTCTCCCATTAATCTGTTCAGGGGTTTCAGAAAATTTTACTCTTAACTAAACTGATTTTATAAAAATTGATTATTGCAACTCCTGATGATGCCAATAGGGTTTGCTGGTTTCACAACACAACCAAACCAGCAAAATCAGACTCAGAAGTCTACTTGTAGGGTTTTGTTTTTTTAGTAGCATGGCCTTGTAATTAATTCAGAAATACAAATGCTGACACTAGAACAACATCTACACCTACTCTAGTTAACTAAGGTTGCAATGTCTTTAGTATATTTGTGTTTGTACACACATGCATACAAAGGGGTGGAAAATTTGTTATGCAAACAACCTCACAGTACTACACTGAAATGCTCTTTGCTGGTGTGCTGCTATTTCATAGTCATTTAGCATTATTTTCTTTTGTCTTAATTTCCCAGTAAACACAGCACAAAGAGTAGTGGGACCAGATGTATCTGGGTCCACTCCCTTTGCTCTCTGCAGAGTTTCTTGGACCACAGTCACAGTCCTGCCGAAACCTTCTCTTGCAAGCAAAGCCAGATGCACAACGCAGCTGGTGTTTCCATCTTCTTGGGACTCAGAGGGATGTTCCTTGTGATGAAATTGCTATTTTTTTCCTGTTGGCTATTTCAGAGTGAATTGGGGAGTGGATGAAGGATGAAACATCACTTCGGCAATGTATTAGTAACCTACAAGAATATGCTATTTTTTAATGATCCATGTTGTACTGCAACCCATAAAACTGGAAACTAACCAGAAAACACACATCAGATAAAACTCAAATGTCTGACAAGGCTGAGTTGAAGAAGGTGACTAACTAATTCTGAAGGGATGAGAACTCAGTCAGCGCCTAAATTCAAACATTGACTTTCTTCCAAGCTACAGGACATCATTGGTTTCACCTGTACACCAAGATGCACTGGTTTAAAAAGAAGAGAAAGAAGTGGAGAAAAGCTTCAGTTAAATCTTTTCAGCTGCACTGGTGTAGTGTAATGTGAAGTCAAGTGCTTATGCACTTGTAAGTAAGTGGTAATGAACTTGGGAGCCTTTGGATGCATGTTCATGATTGATTACAATAACTGCTTCACTGCCTTGGACATACAGGGGAAGGATCATGCAAACTCAGTGGGATTAAATAAACTCAATTTTATTTATAAGCATTGCAGGGGAGCCATCTACTACCAGATGCTGTACCTCTAAGGAACAGCCGTTTTATCTTTCAACTGTAATTTTTTTTGATAAGTTAAAGCTGGATCTCCATCTAAGCCATAACACTTATAAGAGTTAGGCCTCTGGTTACCAGGTCTGTCCTGTGATGGTTGTGAAGGAGACAAAAAGCCTGTCAGACAAAGCCAGATCTTTCTGGCCACCCCTTGAGTCTCTCCCGATCCGCTGCTAAAGCAGTTTACCAGGTGTTCAGTCTGGTGATTTTAAAACCTGCTAATTGACTCAGTGATAATGGAGAGACTGGGATTGTAGCTTTCCACTGGAGACCCAGATTAAATTATTAAAAACTCGGTGAGACCTGGCTGATAAAGTGTAAAGCCCACTGGAGGTAGATGGGACTCTCACAGTAGGGTAGGTCAGTGGTGCCTCTCCTGGAGACAACCACTGACCTCCAGAGCTCCATCATATCATCACTTGATCATCCATTGTTACTCCCATTACAATACATATGTTTTCATGTGTGCTTCACCATTGCCAACAAGGCCTAATACATGTCCTTGTCAGGCTGGTTCAGATAGCCAGTATGTAACTAAAGACTGTTGTCAGCTGGTGCCTATTCATTGGTTTCTGTCGAATTAGTTTGGCAGTCTCAGGCTGGTTCCCAATGGACAGGTGTCCATATCAGAGAACGATGGTAACAATTGACACTAACTGGCACCCCTGTCAACTGCCTCAGCAGCTTGCAGCCTTTAGAGGTGGCCCCTCCCCATCAGACAAGCCATCCTGGTGGTTTGGACTACTGCAACCTCTCCTGCACCAGCCCTGGGACAAAGCAGCTCAAGCTGGCAGGAGAAAAAACATAAGGAGATAGTTTTGTATGGTAAACTCTGCATTTCTGAGTAGAACATCTAGTGACCAATAGCTTCTGATATATAACTTTTGCAGTGGCAAAGTTTACTGCGGTGTTGAGGTCTGGTTGTACACACTTCAAGTCCTTGATCAAGCATCAAGACAAATATCAAAATAAATATATCCAAAGCAAGTTCAAAAAAACCGAACTTTCTTCTGGCTTAATTATTAAAAGAGCAGTAAAATGAGTTTTAAAATTTCCTGTAGCACATAACACCAGGATTCCCAAAAGTCGAAGTATTGAATTAAAGAACTGCTCTTACAGGTAAAGCATATTTTTTTAATAAGATATCATGAGTAATCTCAGTAGGGCTCGTGGAGGAAAGCAGTTAATAAAGAAGCACTTTTGCTGTTCTCTGTATAAACACACTTTGCTACCATGACTCAGATGAGCACCACAACATAAGTTGTCTTCCAAAGTTTAGCAAGCTTCGATAGACTCATTACTGGGTTTTTCTTTGGACAATGAAGCTCAATGGAGCTGATCACTGTCTCTTTCCTTGACCCAAGCTTACATTTTCCCCTTTTTTTCATTGCAGACTCTATTTCTTAGTAATTGGATTTCAAAACAAATAAATATCTGGGAGTTTTTTCCCTTTGTTACATCTTTTATGTACATTTTTATTCTCTGCAGATGGCTATATTTAAATCAGCGTGGTAAATGGTAGGGTTCTTCACATAATCTTTTACTGGACACAAATGACATGGCATTAAAATGTAGAAAACATAACCTCAATTAAGGAATAACGTGCGAAACTTTAAACAAATATAGTTAAATATTTGGACCAAACAAGTGAACTTGCGTTGTTAGGAGAAGAGCTGGGCAAGCCACAATTTCAATGGTTCAGCTAATGAGTAAACCTGAGACTGTATCAACGATCCCAAACAAGTACCTGGGGTGAGTGCAATGGTATCAGTTGACTAGCTCTTTGTGGTGTCGAAAAAGTACTCTTGAACATGTCAAAGAAGGGGAGGCATGCACACAATGAAGCCATGACAGCTGAATGTCAGTAGCGACCTTGAACCTCCCTCCATCCTGGTGACTCCAGCTGCAGCGTGGACATGTGCGGACGGGTGCACGGACTTTCAGCTCCGCCTGTCACTTCCTCTGCTCCAGTTCCCTGCACTGAAATGAGAATTTCACCACAAGGAGAGACTCTGCTAGTAAGTACTGGGAATTGTTTTTTTACTATCCATATTGCTAATGATATGTTCAACATCCTAATCAGACCCTTGTCGGCATTTTCACAGCAGAAAACAAAGCCAAAACAAAACCAGTCACCGCTGATCAAATGTTGCCCATCAGCATCTGCAGATTAAGGATGCTCTGCTGCAAAATGAGGGTTTTTCTTCTTGATTTGAGTGTTGCATTTTGGAGAACATTTGTTTATTGATGTAAACAACACACGATTGGTTCAAACACTGCAAGGAAGGAACAACTGGCATCTGGTATGCAGTATTTTCCAACGGAAAACAACAGAATTCTCCTGAAGATCAGCCTTGTGGATTACAGTCAGTAGCATGCTGTTTTTAAGACACACACACAAGGACACAGTAAAGACCTGCAAATCTCTCTGTGACAAAGTACAATAGCACAGACCAGCAATGGCATCCCTTTGATATAGGCAAACAAAGTGGCCTCCTCTATGGAGAATATTGCTTGGACCGTTCCTATCTTTCTCTCTTTTCCAGGAGACATGTCAGAACAAATGTCCACACTGAGGAAGGTAAAGTCCTTAGATGGCTTCTCATTCCCATCTCATGTAGTTATGCTGATGACATGGCAAGCTATTTTTTAGGCTGGGTTAACGTACAAACAGCAAGGCTTTTCTGTTTGAGTTGTTAGTTTGTTGATAAACTATTATCAGGAAGAAATGTTCATGGCATAGAACAAAGACATTTCCCCTTTCTCAAGCATCTGGCCCACCACATTAAGCCCACTGAGCAATCTCACAGCATGTTTGTAAGTTTCTCATTTAAGATCACTTGAAAACTTAGTCTGTTTTTGGCTGTCAATGCTGTACCAATTTGATCTCATCCTTTACATATGGCAGGCAGCAAAGCCAGATAGTCTTTAGATATAAATAAATACAACCCAAGGCAAAACACAGGTCATGAACAACTTCTGACTGATACCAGGTCTTCCATAAAGCAGGAAATAATGGGGGAATTTTTGTTGACCATACGGGGAATAATCCAATCTCCTTTTTGGCTCTGGATGTGGAGGGGGGGCGGAAATAGAGAAAATATACTACTTAAAAATTTCAGACTTGTTTGAAAAAAAGGCATTTTCAGCATTTGTACATTTTCCCTTTGTTTCCAACCTTAGTTTCTCATTAAATTTTTTATTCTTCCAACGAAGCATCAAAGCAAAAACAAAAGATCTGTGTAGTTAGTTTGTTGGTTTTTTTCCTGGCAACAATTTTTGCATTATAAATGAAAAAACTGACTCTGTTGACAAGGATTGTTGATCTTCATTCTCAGTGACACACTCTGGGAAGATGGAGTAATACTTTTCTAAGGATTTTTATTTTAAAAATACATAGAGTGTTTGCAAAAAGTATTTTAATGTAACATTATAATAAATCTTAAAGATGGCCTATGAGAAATCTGAAGAGGAACTACTTTCAAGAGCTTGTAGCAATAGGACAAGGGAGAATGGCTTCAAACTAAAGAAAGTGGGTTTAGATTGGATACCAGGAAAAAATTCTTTCCTATGAGGGTGATGAGGCATTGGACCAGACTGTCCAGAGAAGTTGTGGTGGATGTCTCATCCCTGAACAGGACTCTGGGCAACCTGGTCTAGTGAGAAGTGTCCCTGCACATGGCAGGGCATTGAAACAAGATGATCTTTAATGACCCCTCCAACTCAAACCATTCTATGATTCTATAATCATATAATATTTTTGAATTGACAGAAATGTTTGTGAGAAGATAAATACATTAAATTCTGATCTTCGTTTCTTGATCAGAAACAACACAAGTTTGCTGCTATTTGTCTGCAAAGTCTACAATAGTACTATTGTTACGAAAAAAGAGAATTTATTAAACAAGGATGTTGTGAACACATAAGTTGAAGTCTATACTTCAAGGACAAGAATTCACAAATATTGCAAAATAAGCAAATTGTGGAAAAATGTCACACTGCAATCAGAACAGATATTTAGGTGTAATGAAATCAAAGTATAATGAGCTATTGCATTTCTAAGTACATGAATCAGATCAGTACGGATCAGTCTGGTGCTTTTCTCCCTTCTATAAACACCAAAACCTACGATGGTAGTGAATATGATCAGAAGAATTCCCCCTAAAAGGCATTAAAGCAGCATGGAAACAAGGAAGGTTTGAACTGGGAAATGACACAAGCCTCCACAGCACACTTTCCTTGAGGTTGTCCAGTGAATTCTGCAAGGAATTGCCAATTCATCAGTATTAGCTTCCATCCTCAGCTTTGGTGCTGCTTTTCAGAGGACCCTGTGTGCTGCTCATCACAATACCTGGAGAAGCTTCACCAATGTGGCTTCTAAGGCACTTGTTCATCTGCAGGACTCTTACCAAAAGCACTTTTTACCTGACACTTGTTTGAAGGATCTCCTGGATCCATAGCCCTGATTCCCTTCCTTTGGCATGGGCTAGTTTGCTCCCTTAGAGAGGAAAATGGAGAGCCTTATGGCATTCTCAAGTTTCTTCTTTCTTTTATGTAAATTTCTTTAGGAACACAATCCTGTAGCTTCATACTTTTACCTGGTAATAATTGCAGGTGCAGTTTTGGCACAAAAGTAAAATCTCCAAATTGTTTTATCATCTAGTGAGAAATATAAGATTTTACTTGGCTTTATCTACCAACAGAAAGTCTGGAAAATATTAATAATAAACCTTGGTTGTGGTTTACTGCATATCATGAACTGCCATACACAATCATCTTGCACCCCTTTAGCAGGTACAGCATGAGCCAAGCACAGGGGATGAATGACATCTCCAAGCTCTCCACAGGCACAGGGATGCAGAGATTAAGGAATAATTTATTACTGGAAGAGGTCGCCTACAGGTTAATATTCTCAGGGGAAAGAGGTGAGCAAAATGAGAAATACTGATTTTCTGAAAGTCTCTCTGACATGAATCATTGCAGACTACTTACTGCTCAGTCGAGCAGTTGAGCCCAAAAAGAAGTGGATACCACTGTAACAGAAATGCACGTTTGCATTCCCCTATGAAATGAGTAACTTGGTGAGCTAGTCAGTGGCTTTTCCTGAACTGATGCTGTAGCAGGATCTTTATTCTTTTCAAGGGGTGCTAATGTTTTTATAAAATGAGGAGACATTATTAGAACACAATAATGAGAACACTTAGGAGTGCAGGTAACTTTCATCATAAAAATAGTCCCACAGAAGTCAACAAAGCTTTGTGTGCTTCACTACTTGCAATCCTGGGCACTTGGTGCTATCTCTTTTTATTTTGAACCATTGAGTGTTATGTGAAATATGTTCACTCTAGAAATATACTACCTAAAGAATTTTTTTTTTTTATTTATATTGACACCTACAATATAGAGTTATGGTGTAAATTTTACGCCAGAGATGAAAACATCTTTTACAAATACATTGACATTTGTCATGAACTAATATCTCTACAAACTTCTTGTTTCTCACATTCACACTTATTGTGTCTGGGCTTAGTCCTGCAAACAATTATTTACCTCACTAACTTTTTCCACAGAAGACTTCCACAGCAGTCTGAGGGCCTATCCTTGCCAAAGCTTGTATGTTTGATCACTTCCATTAGCTTTCTGAGTAATAATTTCCACTTGTTGCGGGTTGACCTTGGCTGGAATCTAGGCATCCAAGAAAATCGCTAAGAGCTGGAAGAAGTCACACAGGCAAGACAGACTCAACATGGGGCTAATACTAAAATTTATTACTAACAGGATAGGAGCTAAAGAGTGAGGGATAAAGCAATTTTAAACACACTTTTCAACCACCCCTCCTCCCCCTGCATCAGTGCAGGAAGAGAAGTTCACCTATAAGGCAACAGGTCTTCCATATCTGCTGCACTTACGGGTCACCCTTCTTCACCCACAGGGCAACAGGTCTTCCATATCTGCTGCACTTGTGAGTCACCCTTCCATGGGCTGCAGAGGACAGTCTGTTCCAGCATTGTCCCTCACCACAGGCTACAGGGGGGTCAAAGCTCCAAGTCCTTCCCCTGTCCCATGGGTCCCTCCCATGGAAAACCGTCCTCGGTGGACCCTTCTAACACAGGCCGTCCCCTCCCCCAGGCCGCAGGTCCTGGGATGCATGGGGTCTCTATACCCTGATGGTTTTTCACAGAATGCAGTCCTTGACAGAGGGTCCGGTCCCAGCGTGGGTTCCCCAGAGGGGCCACAGAGTCCTACCTGGAAAAAATTGCTCCAGCATGGGCTGCCCTCTCCACAGGCCACAGATCTTCCGAAGGACCCCACTCTCTCCTGAACCTCCCACGAGGGTAGCAGTCCTCCTTCATTTTCATGCATCCACTTGTTCCATCATGGACTCAGCTGCAATACGGTGGGGCTGCCCCTGGACCGTCCGGGCTCGGTCAGGATGAGGGGGGGTGAGGAGGGCAGTGCCTGCCGGCGGGGCTGGCCTGACTCAGCTCCAGCGCTGTGCCTGCCTCTGGCCAGCTGCCGCGCCCCGGGCCATGGCTGCTACCCCCACCACAGCCGGGGAGGCAGCGGGGGACCGCCCCAGCCCGACCACAGCACCTGTTGTGCCTGCCCCAGGCTGGGGCTGCGGGGCCCAGCCCCAGGCCTGGCGGCTTCCCTCTGCAACCCTTCTGGCTCCAGTTTCTTCTGTGCAACTTTTTTTCTTAAAGTTGTTATGACAGAGGTGCAACAATTGGCTCTCCCTTGGCCAAACATCAGGAAGTCCCTCCTGTAGCCAACTGTCATTGGCTCCACAAGGGGGGAACTTCTAGCAGCTTCTAACAGAAATCACCCCATGTAGCCCCCACGCTGAGAAAAAAAAACCAGCCACAGAAACCCACGACACCACTTGAGGGACTTTCACATGACACTTAAAACTAAGAATAAACTCCTTCATTAAAATGGGTCACTTAATGTTTCGTTTGGAAGATATTGAGAAAATAAGTAAATAAATAAAATAAGAATTAATTGGCAGAGTGCAAGTAACGAAATTAATTTTTAAATACAGAAAGATTTAGGAATGAAATTTAGTCTAACAGGTCCCTGCAGTGCCTACAGCTAGAGCATTCATTTTTGTTAGCCCACATACAGACACACTCAGCAAATTTGATTTAATACAAATGTATGTGGTCATGTCTGAAAATACACTGGCTTCCATGAAACAGTAAAGAAGAATTTTTCATGCACTAGTAAGGCAGGTTACCTTGAAAAACCTTACATGGCTGCAAAATGTTTCACTCAGATTAAGAACACTTTGTGGGGCAACGTAGGGTATCATACAGAAGCAGCTGAGGGTGAACCTCACATTTCCCCACATGCAGAGCAAGTAAGGTTTTGGGTTAGGAGCAAGTGCCTGGGCATGGTCTATGTGTTGGGCATTCTGGCCACTGCATCCATATTGATAGGAACAAAACAACTCCTTCAAACTAATTCCCATTGCTCTGTGGTTACGTGGGAAAAGCACTCAGAAGAACACAACCCAGCATCTGGGGTGTGCAGCAACCTTTGTTTCACAGCTGTTTTGTACACTCAGAAGTGCTGGGACTTTTCTATGCAAGCTCAGGGATTTTTCACATAACACAACTCATTAGATTTAATAACTGCACATGGTGCAAGTCAACTCAGAATTTGGGCCATGTCATGCTGCTAAAAGACAGATACTGCATGTCTGTACCTTTATAAACCACAAGCATTGAAATAAGAGAGGCTAAAGAGTTGAAAGCAGGAAAAAATATTGTTACTGCTCATAATATTAAACTTTACACTTGCAATAAATTACACTTGCGATAATTACACTTGCAATAAATATTTCAGGTATGTTTCAAAATTAGCATATGGGTGATAATTTTAAATCCACTCTGAAACAGACTTTGTGACAAAGCTGGACTGGGTAATTTGATGGTGGTTAAATTCCTTGGGTGGCACACAGGACTGGTACCTTCCCTCCACCCTCAACAGCTGCAGTGCTTAATACATAAGACTGCTTTTGTAAGGTAGACTGTGATTCAACAGCACCATCTACCAAAAGGAGTGGTGGCCTAAGCTCTTCTGATAAAGAGTTTTCTTTGGCCCTCTGGTACCTAAAAGAGCAGCCACATGCATCCATGACACTTCTCCGGATAGAAAAGTGCCACCCAATGAGGCTTCAAAATCCTAGATAGCTGTAACACCCAGCCAAGTGCTTTATTGTGTCCAGCAGAAGTAAGGCCTGGCTGTGCACAAGTCATCAAGGGGTGGCTGTGAAGTGAATGCCAAGGACCTGATGAGAGCATTGCGGTCTGCAGAGGCAGAACAACTGAGCACGGCTGTGTGAGTAGGGAAAACTGGAAGGTGTGACCACACAAAATGAGAGTCAGAACGGTGAAGGGTGGTGGATGAACAGTAGGGACGTGGGAGAAAATGCAATGAGAGGAAAAGAAAAGGGGAAAGGAGACAAAATGAAGAAACAAAAGGCAGGGAATGACAGAAATACCTCTGAAGATAAAGACTGAAAAAAAACAACACAGCAATGGTGAGCTAAGAGGGAAAAATAAAGTAATGGGAAATAGTAAATTAAATCTATGAAAACCAATAGAAACTTAAAGAGCAGAAAGCTGAATGATACGCACAAAGCTGAAGGGATGGACATGTCTGTGGCACAGCTCATTATTTAGCACTAATATTTTTATAGGAAAGTTGAACAGGAAAGCTGAAGTTGTTGCTAGAAAACAGTAGGTCTAGAGGCACACCACACTGATATTTAGATTTCTGTATCAGTGCCAAATTTGAAGGGGGCTGGAAAGATATTGTGGCCTCCAGTATTTCATGTCTCTCTCTATAAATTTCCAAACCAACTTTGACAGGGTTGACTTTTATTCTTAGCTCATTAAAAGTGATTGTTTTGCCTGAGGAATACACTAAAAAGCAGCTATTTCCAAAATATCACCCCGAGGCAGAAACACTGAATTTCTTCAAGAAACTGCAAAACAACTCTACTTTGGACATCAGTTAATATATTCTTTGCTCTGTAAAACACATCACTGATGTGGCTTGAGTTTGCTACTCTGTCTTGCATTGCCTGAGCTCATTGGAAGTGGGTAAATGCAACTGAGAGTAGTTTTAGATTGTATATTAGGAAGAAATTCTTCACTAAGAGGGTAGTGAGGCACTGGAACAAGCTGCACAGAGAAGTTGTGGATGCCCCATCTCTGGAAGGGTTCAAGGCTTGCTGGACTGGGCTTGGAGCAACCTGGTCTTGTGGAAGGTGTCCATGCCTATGGCAGGTGAGTTGGAACTAGATAAGCCTTAAGGTCCCTTCCAACCCAAACCATTCTGTGATTCTATAATTCTAAGTCCAGCCTGTCCAGTGCCTTTTCCCCGTCTATCTAGTGCTTCACCTACCCTGTGCAGCCAGTTGGACTGGTGAACTCCTCTGGATAATATCAGTATCACTCTGTTCACAGAGTCCACCCACAATATCCTCCCAACCACCATCTGGTGCTCACCAGCTCTATGCTCTTGCTTACATGAGGACTTTAACACAGTGCCCAAGTGCTAACAAACCGAACACTTCTACAGTTGTGCAAGTAAATAATTTTTACTGTTTGTATTTATTTCACTGGGGATGAATCTAATCAATCAGATTGAATTTGACATCATGAGGCAGACCTTCCTCACAAAGAAGTCTCTGGCAGGGCTGAGAACAAAATCTAAGTCCTACACATTTGTTGAATGATTTTCCTTATTCTAAGGAACGATTCTCAACACAGAAAAATATTGCTCAAAAAACCTCAAAAAACCGGAGCAACAAACCTGTTCATTTTCTCTCTCACTCAGCAAAGCGGCTAAACCTGTGTATATCTCAACTTTTAGAAAACACTCCAAGTTCATCCTGCCCATGAGTTCATGTCAGATTAGCTTCAAAGTACTCAATATCTTGCAGAGTTGCTCTGATGATTTTGTTAGTATTTTTATTATTCCTTTCAAAGTCTAATTCTGCAATTTTCACTTGAATTATGTGTCATTGACTAAATAAATAGTTCTGATGAAGGCTATTCACAGGAATACTACAGAATTAAGTAAAAAAATGGCATATTCAAAACTTAATTAAATGATTAATTGTAAACAATACAGCAATATCTTACTAGCTTTTTATTCTGCTTAATTTATTATCTTTCCTAGTAAAGAAGGAGAAATGAAAACACAAACTTTATAAACTCTTGCTGGGTGTGTTTTTCCTTAAGCTTTGTAAGAACAAGTCTGTTGTTTTACATTATACTTGGTATTTTTATATTATACTTCACATATTCTTTTTTTATAGTAACAGTGTAGTAATACATAAAAAACATGAAAATTTACTTAGATAAAAAGTTTGAGGATGCCAAATGTACTTATATTTATATTTAAATATAGTAAGTGTGTATACAGAAATAGACATGTATGTATATATATCTACACATGTATTTTTATATATTTATATTTAAATTTTAATATAATATGAAACAGTATATAATATGTATATTATATATTATCCAATATGTGTACATATATTCTACATGTTGTTCTACATGTACATATTGGATACTGCAAGCATGTATATATAGAGGTATGTATATTTGTGTTTATACATAAATATGCACTTTCTGATTTCTTAAACATTTTGAAACATATCTTTTTGTCTTCAAATAAAATAGCGCTAGAAGGGAGGCATTAACACAACATTTATTTTGAAAATGTTTCAATAATCTCCTCAAAGGACTTTGCATATGTAGTCTAATTTTTCTCAAAAGCTATTTAAAGCGTAATTTGGGCTAGTTATCCCTGGAGTCTGAAGGCTGCAGTACTGCTGACTGGCCAGCAACAGACTTTTTCAAAAAAGTGGCTATCTCTGTATCGATCTGGCACCTACAATCACATATCTAAATGAAATAGATAAAACATAGCACTATATACAGGCATCAGACTGGATATTTAAATACTATATGATACTGATGTATGTTAGGACCTTATGACATACCTGTAGTAGTTAGCATAAGCTAAACAGTGCTTTCAGGTGCTGGTTTTTATTTATATTATAATTGTATATGTAACCACAAACCCTTAAAGGGGCAAATAATCACCTATGAAACAGTGTAGCTGTACTTCGCATAATTCTCACACATACATTTTTACATTAGCTATGCTTCTAAGAACCTATTTAACTCTTCTGTAATTGATAATAAACTTAGATTCTGTTATTCCAAAGTTCACTTATTTGTGTAAAGAAAAATATGCTCTTGTAGTTGCGAACTGCACTAATATTGGCTTTATGCCACTGCACTACTAGAAGCATTACTTAAATTTTTTGCCCTTCCTTGAAAATAACTGGAGGGCTGCTGCTCAGTTTAACAACAACCACCACCACAACAAAATCATACATTTTTGGTACTGAATGAGCAGCCTCACAAAAAATAGCACAAAATCAGAGCAATGGGCTTCTGATTAGTAAACACTTTGCCAAATAATATAATGAGGATTATTACTAAAAGCAGGACTTTTTTGCCTGGGGTCTCTGAATCTGAAGAAGCATTTCACAAAGAAAGACATTTTATTTCATAAAACAACTGACAAAACACTAGACAATTGTGTGTTGAAAACGTAATGCTAAGCCTCATAATAGAAAGGTACTTCTTAATTTTTGGGAAATGAAATTAAACTAATGATGTGTGGTAATGATACTGAACATTACGAAAATGAAATAGGGCTTATATTAACTGAGATCCCAGAGGGTGGAGACCGTGTGAAATAGGTCTTGCTTTGCAATTCAAGTGCATCATAAACACTTTTTCTTCTTGCCACCTAGTCAGAAGTGAGTCAGAATATTGAAACATACTGAAGTTTTGGTTAACATAACATGCAAACAGTATTTTAGTCTGTTGGGGACTTGGTGTTATGTGCCAGCATTCACAAAATGTATGTTTGATATACTTCAGATATTTATGCATTTTGATTCTGTAGTAGAGCATACTTTGAGAGGAACTGAACTTTGCAAACAATTCTCAGTTCATCCTTCCATAAAATTTGGCTGTACAAACCAGAAAATATAAAGGATTTTTGGTTTTGCAAAGTCCCTGTTTAACAATCAGATACTTACTTACGTGAAATGCTGTGTAGGTCCTTCTGCATCGTTGTTTTATAGTAAGAGTCTACCTTCATCAAACATGCACCCAGGGTTTAGGAATAGGGATTTATTATGGATCTCTCTTGTACAGGTTCTGTGCATGCCTTGCAGCTTGGCAAACAGATCATTCAATTAAGATTCCCTTGTCTTCTTTAGAATATTAACATTTAAAACAGACTATGAGCATCCCGCGGTTGACAGACAGCTAAATGCAGCATAAACAAAGTGAAACTTTGCATTGGGCCTGTGAAGAGCACACCCTTCTGCAGATGACTGACTACTTACAATAACAATAATTGTAGTATCATGCCTGTCAAACTTCCTGGCCACTTTCAGGTAAATAGGTACATGTGTCTGTGCAAGAAACACTTGAGAGCTGTTTCCAGTGTTTGGCTTCCTTTCACACATGCCCAACTATGAAAACACAAAATAGAAATATTTTTATGTATACACATAGTTGTCTGTATGTTAATACCTTATAAATATAAACATTTGAATAACCTCCAGCCTCCAAATTATCTAGTAATATAAATTCAACAAAAAGCTGTATGTATATTTTCCCTCAGTTAATTTTTCTGGTAATATACGCTCAAGCACACGAATTCTCACAGGTTTAGGTGTACCTTTACACTTAAGAATGCCTGATAGAGGGTTAAATCCCAAGTCCTTGCTGAGGATATAATTCTACAAGGCATCTTACACAGATTTACATTATTTAATACCAGCCTTTCCAGCAGACAGTGTAGTTTAGAGACTTGCAGACCAGGGCTTTAATTCTTCAAGCTGCAAGCACAAAAATTCTGTTGGCTCCACCACAAATAGGATATGCAAAAGGTTTTTGGGTCAGGATCTTGATTAAGACCGCCTTGCTCTGAACACAGAAGGACAAAGTGGGACTGGAGAACTAGAATCATAGAATGTCCTGCACTGGAAGGACCCACAAGACTGAGTCTAACTCCTTACTACTTTTTGACTCCTGTGCTTATGGTGTGCAGTCTTTGGCCCCAAAAGAAACACTGATGGGATTGATGGAGTGGCTTATGGAAGAGATCATCATTCACGGAGAAGAGCTTGGAACCCAATTTAGGAGTAACTTGGGGCCATTACTTGTTGATGTTGATCATGAAGAGCGGATTGAGCTTAGCAACACACAAAGATGAATACAATTTTCATCCAAAAGCATGCAATCATGTTAGTAGAGTGTGTAAGGGAACATTTTGGATGGGAGTGGTACAATACTGACAATACCAGTGTTTTGAAAGCACAGGCTCATGGATTCTGTGGCTACTGAACAGAGTATTTGCAAATGCAATTTTAGTCAATTGCAATTTCCCAGGTTACCACTGCGTGGTCATGACATGATGTTTAAAAAAAATAACAGGCAACACCATCTCGCCCATGTTGTGCTCTCTCCCTTAAAAAAATTAGAAAAAAAACCAAACCCAAACCAAAGAACCCCCAAACCAAACCAACAAAACAAAAACAAAAAACCAACCAACCAACCAACCAACCAACCAAACAAACAAACACACAAAAAAACCCCAAAACAAAACAAACACCAAAACACCAAAAAAACCCAGAAATGAAACATTCTGTGGCGGGATCTCATTGGGGGCAAATGAATGTGTGTGTGTAAGAGCCCTAGGCTTCCCTTTTGTGTTTGTTTCTTCATTAGGCTCTAACGGCACTTCTGCCCCGGCACTGAAGGTTTGATGAGAAGATGATATGACATGTTTGGCTTCTCCCCATGCAGCTGGCACCACCGATGCCAAAAGCCAGAGCCTGCTGCAGCAGGATCAGGAGAGGCTCCTATGGAGCACGGTCTGACTGTCAGTTTCCCACCCTACTCCCTACACTCAGCTCCCTCTCCAAAGCCCCTTAATGAGAAGTGGAGGACAATGCCAGTATTGTTGTTTCTATTAGGAATCTGGTGGAAAGAACAATAGCTGTTTATCCAAGCATCCATGCTGCCCAAACCCTGCCAATAATTACTTCTAGAGGCTCTGATTAACTCTGCTCTCCACTTTCAGCATAAAAGGTTATTGAGTAAAGGCAGGACAACCTTTCTGTCTCTCCTGGTCTTTTTACAGTTTGCCTGAATATTGCCCGGGCCTCATCTTAGGTGCAGAAGTGAGGATGCACTTGAATCTGCAACAGGCTCACCTGGGTCAGGTGAACAGGTGCTGGAAGCATAACCCTTCTAGCCTCCACAAAAAAAAAGGCAATTTTGAAGAAGCACTCCTCTGGTTTCTCATTCCCAGTTTTCTTTACAACTGCCATTAATAAAAAGGGATACTCCTAAGTAGAATGAGTGTTCCTCAGCAACTTCTCCTTGCTAAATTTTTTTGGCTAAGTATGGTGCACAAAACTGCCAGCATATTGGAAGCATCAAAAGAGTGGTGCAAGACACATTGTTTTGGTTTTGTAAACCAAAGGAAATAGAACTGTTGCTGAGTCTATTTCTAGGTTGCTGGTAACAATTTTAGTCCTCTAAATCATGCATTCTTTAATCACCCCCCTCCCCTCTTAGACCCCATCCTGCAAATTGCTGTTAGTGTTATGCAAAACGCCACCATGAATATGCATAATTATGGAAATTCATGGTAATTTTTCAGAATTATCTAATGTGACATTTATAGGACAGGAGCATACATTAATTTAAATGAGAGTGACAAATATCTTATTCTTTTTATTTCTGTAGTGTTATTAATATTTCCTTGGACTCCTGAGAGCAGTGTGAACTGGTAGGAATTTGAACAAAATATTTTAAAAATCAAATATTTTACTAGCACATTACTTTTTAAAGCTTCGGGTTTTTAATGCATATCTCATATATGTGCATGCACGTAAGACTGCCTTACCTTAATGCAAATTATGTATGTCAAAGGAATAAAAGTCTTTCTGTAGATATTTTTCACATTATTTTTCCATTCCCTACAGATAACAATTGAGACTATAATGTCTCAAGTATTGGGCTGCTTTCTGCAAATGAGTTTGATCTGTCTAATTACTTCAATAATCTAATCAGCCAACTGATAGAGCAATTTAGCAAGCTTTTCTCCTCATTTTTATTTTAACCCCAGTGAAAATAACATTAAATTATCTGCTGTTAACTATGGCAAATTGCAATTATGTACTCTCATAGAGGTTTGGATATGCTGTTTATTAGAGAAATGTAATTAACTGAAATGTAGTCTAAAAACTTACTGTTTGTAACGATTACTAACTGTGAGCATATTTGTACTTGGTATTTTGAGTGGCTAGCACACCAGCTAGACCTTCAAATTCATGACATGGTGTCATTTAAGATCAGTAAAGCTACTTGTAGATGAAAGTGTAATGGACTGTGAGACCTCAAAATATCAGTAGATATTCACCACACGTCTGTATGCAACAAGATTGAGAAGTCCAGGTTTTTACAAAAGAACATTAAAATTGCCCATTACACTGCAAATGTCAGTGTTACTGGATATTGTTGTAAAGTTAATTAATTTGCAGAATAAAATCTTTGTTATTTACACTACCACATACCTCAAAATATTCACCAACTAAACCACTAAAAAACTAAAAGTTCATTATTCTATGAATCCTTCAGTCTTAATAGAAATTGTTCTATGCTGATATGCCTAAAGAGAAAAAATGTTGCAGACCACATAAAAGAGGAAAATATAGTGCTCTAATTTTAATGGTATATGTTCTTGGTAGAACTTAATCTTCTTAAATTTTAAGAATAACATTCATTTTCTCTTCTAAATACATAAATACAGTAATGTGTCTGTACTTACGAAAATAGATGTATTCTTTGTTTGATTCATCAATTTTTTCTAAGCTATTTTGTACGGTATTTTTAACGGAAATAAACACAGTTCTGTTCTTGTGTAACAAGGTAGTGGAAGATGAGCTCACTAGAAGTCCTGCCTTTCATTACTGTGCAAGATCTTTACACCATCTCCCATGGCATTCTTCTGAAAAAGCTGGCAGCCCATGGCTTGGACAGGGGCACTCTCTGCTGGGTTAAGAACTGGCTGATGGCCGGGCCCAGAGAGTGGTGGTGAATGGGGCTGCATCCAGTTGGTGGCCGGTCACTAGTGGTGTTGCCCAGGGATCAGTGTTGGGCCCAATCCTGTTTAATATCTTTATTGATGATCTGGATGAGTGGATTGAGTCCACCATCAGCAAATTTGCAGATGACACCAAGTTGGGGGAGAGCATTGATCTGCTGGAAGGCAGGAGATCTCTCCAGAGGGACCTGGACAGACTGGAGAGTTGGTCTGATTCCAACGGGATGAGGTTCAACAAGGCCAAGTGCCAGGTCCTGCACTTTGGCCACAACAACCCCATGCAGAGCTACAGGCTGGGCACAGAGTGGCTGGAGAGCAGCCAGGCAGAAAAGGGACCCGGGAGTTTGGATTGACAAGAATCTGAACATGAGCCAGCAGTGTGCCCAGGTGGCCAAGAAGGCCAAGGGCATCCTGGCCTGGATCAGGAACAGTGTGGCCAACAGGACCAGGGAAGTGATTCTTCCCCTGTACTCAGCGCTGGTGAGGCCACACCTGGAGTGCTGTGTCCAGTTCTGGGCCCCTCAGTTCAGGAAGGATATTGAGGTGCTGGAGTAGGTCCAGAGAAGAGCAACGAGGCTAGTGAAGACACTCAAGCACAAGTCCTATGAGGAGAGGCTGAGGGAGCTGGGGTTGTTTATCCTGGAGAAGAGGAGGCTCAGGGGAGACCTCATCACTCTCTACAACTCCCTGAAAGGAGGGTGTAGCCAGGTGGGGGTTGGTCTCTTCTCCCAGGCAACTATCAGTAAGACAAGAGGGCACGNAACAGGACCAGGGAAGTGATTCTTCCCCTGTACTCAGTGCTGGTGAGGCCACACCTGGAGTACTGTGTCCAGTTCTGGGCCCCTCAGTTCAGGAAGGATATTGAGGTGCTGGAGCAGGTCCAGAGAAGAGCAACTAGGCTGGTGAAGGGACTCAAGCACGAGTCCTATGAGGGGAGGCTGAGGGAGCTGGGGTTGTTTATCCTGGAGAAGAGGAGGCTCAGGGGAGACCTCATCACTCTCTACAACTCCCTGAAAGGAGAGTTGTAGCCAGATGGGCATCAGTCTCTTCTCCCAGACAACTGTCAGTAGGACAAGAGGGCATGGTCCTAACCTGTGCCAAGGGAGATTTAGGTTGGATATTAGGAAGAAACTTTTTATGGAGAGAGTAATCAGACATTGGAATGGGCTGCCAAGGGAGATGGTGGATTCACCATCCCTGGAGGTTTTTAAGATGAGACTGGATGTGGCACTTGGTGCCATGGTCTAAGTAACCATAGCAGTGTTGGTTCAAGACTTGATGATCTCAGAGGTCTTTTCCAACCCGGTGGATTCTATGATTCTATGATTTTATGATCTTAGATTTAACTGGGGAAATTAGCCAGAAGGCAATGAAACAATGTGGGAAACTTTCACTTTGCATTATGCAGGAGTGCCACATCAGGCAGTTTATGTATTTGTAGCTGTATATACATACACTATAAATCTGACTGTGACACACTGCAAATATAACTTAGTTGTGTTACCGTGTATGAAAGGAGGGCAAAATGCTTCACCAGCATACCTAGGCTCACAGATGTGCACGTCTGCACATGAGTCTGGGTGCACGTGCCTCCCGTTTGCACAAAACAGTATGGTCCCCAAGCATTACATGTTCAAAAAGGCTAAAACTGATAATCTGCCAGAGCATCCGTGATGATCAAATGAATGTCTTAAACATGTTTTTCAGAAAGCGTGGATATGCATTGACATAAGCATAGGAATTTTCTCTGCTTGAGTACATAATGTGCTTTTGTCAGCCACAGAAAGAGTGACAAAGGTTTACTCCCACCTGCTCCCTGTTTGTAAAGGGTCTAGGCATGGAGACCTCCACACAGCCACTAGAAATGGTCCCCCAAAGACACTCAGTGCCTTAAAAACATGGGGCCAAAACAGACATCAGGGCATGGCTTCTGGATGATCTATATGATCACGAATTCATTGAATAAAACATAGTAGAAAAACACTAAGGCTGTACCCCTATATTCTCTCCGTGAATATGTTTGTGTTAGCATACTCTAACACTTGTAGGATCAGCTTGGAGACTGAGCTGGTGTTTATCCTCTGTTCTCACTATTCAGAAGAAGCTAAGTTTCAGGAACTGTTTAGCAAAGACTAGAGATTTGGTGGCCACTTTTAAGTGGATATGCCTGCTAAAGCCCTCATCCTGAAAGCCACTAAGAAGTTCACTAAAAGTGTTGACATCCTGCATCAGAGTTACTTGGAGAGCCATCTGGAGAGCAGCATCTGGTAAAAATTGCAATGTCTTCCTTTAAATTAGCAACAAGTCAAAGCATTGTACTAACTCTCATTGAAAATGAAAGTCTAGTTTATTTAAAATTTTATTAAAATATTGTATTATGGGGTTTTGTCACGACTAGCTATTAGAACTGCAGTGCTAAGCAACACTAAAATATTTTATGAAGCTATTAGGTGATAAAAAATGAGCTAGTTCTATGTTAAAAATTTACTACGTGCACACTTACATGTAAGAGTTTTTTGCATTTTTCATGCTGCATGGAAAACACTAATTGATGCATAGACCAGGTAGAAAATCACATCTCCCTACATAAAGATAGAAAGGTGTAAAATCTTTCTTACATAGCTTTTCAAGGGTTGTTTCAATTTGCCTTTATACCCATGATTTATAATTTTATTTATGGCAAATAAACTTCTGGAATTAAATGGAGACATTTTCCAAATGACATGCAGTAGATGTGATAGATATTTTCTTTTGAATTGCTAAAGAGTAAAATACGATAATTTGGTGACAAGCATCTGTCTGGTAATCACATAGGATAAATTTGTAAGAAATATAGCAAAGATATTTTATTTGCTGCTGCTGCTGCTGTTAAGCCAGCTTTATTTATCTTGGAAGGTTTTTCCATCTGAGTGGAAAACAAACTTGCCTTCAAGAGGTCTGTGAACCAAATAATAAATGTCAGGTCTAAATCCCATATGGAAATCAGTCAGGTTTAACCCTGGATATTCTTCAGGATGCAAATGAGGATGGGAGGTTTCCCTCATCCTGCTGCCACATGGGCAAGCCAATTTACAGGCACAGGCATACACTGTACCTTCTGCACCTCCCCCTCACCCCAAGACTTGGTCTCAGCTGCCTGCCTTTCACAGAAAACCACAGACCAAGGAAACATATCAGTAATAGTGCCCTGTAAATTAACTTGACATTTGATGCAAGGGGGGGGGGGGGGAAATCAAGTGGTAAAAGCTTACAAAAGACATGGAAAACA
>NW_016690217.1:6425281-6492953 GCF_001604755.1 Lepidothrix coronata
AAAAAAAAAAAAAAAAAATCCACTGCGCAGGCTCGAAGGGTTAATGACCTTTCCCAAATCTTCACTCACGAAGACTGGCCATTATTATTACTACAGTTTATATCACTGGCATACCTAAATTCTTGTGGGAATTTCAAACAAGAATCAAGATATAACTGGCAAATATTCTGTAATACAGTCTGTATTTCCATAATTTATCTGTTTGGGTTTTTTTTAAAGACACAATTTTAAGAGGTTTATGGACTTACAGATGTATGAAGAGTATTTTCATTGGCTTGTTAATACGTCAACTACGTAAGGTTCTGCTTTTGTAAAATAGCTGTAATAAAAAGAATTTATGTCCACATACATGGGTTTGTATATATGTACATTCATTTGAAATTAAAATGTTCGTAAATCCTTGTCAATTGTGCTGATTAAGCCCCAGATTGTGATATTGGCAATGTTAAGCTTTTTTGCAAAGAGTTAAAATACTAAAAATTTTTCTTTCGGTAGAGGGTAAAGAAAAGATTTAACTGGCTCAAAGGAAGTAATTAATACTTAGCTAATTTTCACTTTAATAGAGCCTTTCATGAGTATATTTTACAACTGTCAAATGGACATTTCCATCTTGTGAAGAGAAGGATTTAATCAGTGACTTATTTTCTAAATATTTACAAACTTGAGGTTGATTCTGCAAGTTCTTGCAGGTCACTATAGTTATCTAAATAAACCTCAGTATCAATGGATTACTCATATGAGTAGTTTCTCCTAAGAAAATTTGCTGAATCTGGCTCTAAAATTTAAAAATATTTTTAATATTAATTCCATACTATTTTGGTGTATTTTCTCCTCTCATTTTTTTTGAGATCCATTTGTGAACAAATAATTGATAATACTTTTCCAAAAGCTGACACAAATTACTTTTACTGGGTTACAACAATAACAAAACCCCCACCATATGTACATATATAGCACCTACATTTTTTCCCCTACTTTTATTTGAAGAAGCAAGATATCCCTCATAAATTCTCCATAAGCAAAATACCCTTGCTCTTAATGTGAGCGTGTACTCCATGTTATTAGATGAGAGTAATATCTTTCAAAAACATAGTTAATTTGCAGTCAGTTTACATTAACATTACGAAGTCTGGAGATGAAGTTTATTCAGTCTTGAGCCTGAGGTTTTGCTTTCTTCTATAAGTAACTGTAGTGTTTTTGCAAGACCGGGCCTCAGTAGTAAAGCAGTTTAGAGTGGAGGATATTTTTAGACTACATTTATTTAAAGGAAGGGAAGAGAAAGTCAGTGCAGTAAAATATACATGTATTTGTAATTCATATTGCTACTGTGCTTCTATTGTACTAAGAGATTCCATCATGTCTGAGATGGGGAGCTGGCATCCAGGCAGTGAAGCAGGGCAAGAAAAAACACCCTCACCAAAACACAAATAGCAGGGGTTTTCCCTCTCCTCTAGTGTTGCTGCTAATTATTACCACGCTGCTTCTCTTTTAAAAAATAAAAATAAATAGCTGTAGGTCAGGGAGGTATATCTGGACAGTCTGTTAAATAACATTATCCTGCTTTTGGTCCAAGACAGAGATGTTTTCATGCTGATATTTCAAGAGCCTCAGTCTCCACACTCAAAAAGATGAGAGGATAAATAAACTCAAAGGTGCAATGATAAAACATTTAACTTTTCTACTTCTTTGTCATTATACTGATGGCTCTATTTTACAGCTTCTCCTCCCCTACCATACTTTCGCTGATTTCATCTCATTTGCATGGTCTTATTATGCATATAATCTTTGTTCTTCTCACATAGAGTGAATCATAGTGACAAAGCAAAACTTATATACAGAGAAAACATTTTTCCTTCTTTAAAATTGTTACAGTCTTCCAACATTAGCATTTAACTTATCAATATAATTGAACATTAAACCAGATGTAAGTTCTTGCTTATAAAATACTCACAGATTTATTATAGTGTGAGAAAATAATAAGTTGATGTCTAAACTGCCTCCAAAAATCTTTCAGTTTTATGAACATTCAATTTTTCTGTTAAGAGTTTAAGCAAACACATTAGTGGTAGTAACAATTGGGAAATACCTGCTTATTTATGTCAAATAAGCTAACTGCTATATGTCTAACTATATGTATCTTGATAAAGTTATCTGTCAAATTCAGTACATTTTATAATATAAGGACCTATAAGGACACACAGCCATCAGCTCTGAAGATTCCTTATTGCCTTGTATCTGAAAATAAAGAGACTGGATCCCCTAATTTTGTTACTACTTTCTTGTTGTTCATATACTGTAACAACTCTATTTTGTGTTATGGAAATTTGAGTCTGATTCATCCTGATTTATCCACCAATTTCATGGACCTGCCAATGAGAGGGAAGGTTTCAGAATCAGTTTCTTGGTTACCGTCCAAAAGTAGGTAAGAGTGAGTTTAAAGTTGCCCCCGGGAAAGGGAAGGGTAAACTCCCACTGGCTGCTACAGGAACACAACTGGGTCCAACTTGAGAGAAGCACGAATTCATTTTAAAAAGTCTTTGCCTTTGGTAGAATTTTTGGATGTAAAAAGAAAGGAATAATTTGACTGCTTGAGTTTGCATTATAGCAAGTACCTTTCCTTCTGTGAGATTCATATATAAGAGATTAACTATTTCTTTAATTTCTAAGGTCCTGTGGAAATAATGGAATTAATCAAACACAATATAATTAAATTTCTTTCCAAACAAGAATTATTCTTGTAGTGCTCAATTGTTATAATATCACCATCATCACCTCCCTGCAGAAATCTGAAGACAAAAAGTATTTTCTGTCTCTCAAAGGAGGGTGCTCTCACACCAGTCTTAAAGAACATGATGCTGTACTCATCACCTTGCTACAAAGCATTCCCAGCAGAAAAATTGGTTACACCTCATCAATATGACACAGTATAAATAAAATAGCTCCATAATTCAAGAGACAAAATATTATCTGTAAGAATTTGTCTATGCCTTTCTGGTAGCTGCCAGAATTACTCGATTCAGACAGCTCAGTGCATATTTTTTAATAAAATAATGAGTTATGTGGTTCAATTGTGACATTGAATTTGTTCCAATTATTTCTTGCACTGATTAATGAGGTCATCTTTCATATGTGGAAGTAGCAGCTGTTTCTGTTCTTATGGCATTTATTTTGTGTGGGGCATAGTCTACAAAAACTGGAAGATACAGTCCAGTAATATGCACATAGTGGCTCAGAGTTGTCAAAACATCACCCAAACTATCAAATCCTCAGTAAGCTCCACACGCATCCATACCAATATTCTGTGTGCTGTCTTTCCCAAACCAAGACCTTGCTCTTCATGCAGTAGTTTCATGAAAGTTATAAGTGATATTCAGAAAATCTAAAAGGCTTTGATTTGTCATGCATGCTATTATGCTAGCTTCTGCCTCACTGTGTGTGTGATTGACACAGAAATCACTAGGGTGCATAGGCAGCTGTGGTGGGGAAAAAAATGTTTTCCCTCTGGAGTTAAAAAATGGTAACCTCCGAGGGAGTGGTGTCCCTTGGGGTTGATACAATCAGTGCCCCTGCAAAATTTAAACATATCACAGCAGACCAGAAAAGAAGGATGATGACGATGATGTAGTTGGAGGAGAAGTGACCATGTTGTGAAGCCACGAGGAGCTGAGGGGCCAGGAGCCCTGCTGGGGGCTAGGCTCCCCCCCAGCCTCCGGCTGGGAGGTTGCAGAAACTCGGAAACAGTGTTAAACTGGACCGAGTTCTGTGACTGAAGAGCTGGGGGAGTCTTTCTCCACTGTGAGTGGGCAGCAGGAGCGGCGGCAGAGGCAGCACTGAGTGGAAGGCTATGGCTGAAAGCCAAGAAGATTTAGAAACAAGCAGCAAAGACGGCATGCAGCTAAGCAGAGAGACACAGAGATGTCTGATGGAGAGAGAGGACTAAGCTCAATAGAGACAGTTTTGGAGTTAGAACCGAATCAAATCCCCCAAGCCCCTTTGCGACCCCTCCTAGGAGGAGGGGATGGACTCCTACGGGATGGAAGTCCTAAAATGCAGCATGCAAAAGAGAGAGGAGCTGAAAAGCTCATAGACTTTGTGGTGGTTTGAAAAACCTTTTCTCTGAGGTAGTAATGGTTTGCCCCACTGATAATTCTGGACCAATCAATAGTCCAAGTGCATCCTATGGAAATTACATACCCACAGAAACGGAAGAGAAGGTGGTGAAGGTAGTATAGAAAGTAGGTAGCCATGGCCTGAGCTGGGGGAAGCAGGGGGCCAGTGAGCCCCTCTGGGAGCCAAGGGCCCCCAGCCCCCAGCTGAGGCTACAGGAGACCCGGTATAGTGTCAAAGTTGGACTGGGTCCCGTAATCAAGAGCTGGAAGAGTTTTCTTACTGTCAGCAGCAGCAGAAGACATTGAAAGCGGCAGCAGAGCAGTCCTGAACAGAGACAACGGTGGCTAAAAGCCAAAAGGTAGCCAGTAGCAGCGAGATAACGTGAAGCCGGCTGAAAGATGCAGAGATGTTCCTGCAGGAGGGAGAGCTGGCAACAAAACAGAGGTAAACTCAACAGGGCTGTTTTGGGGTAAGACTGTATCACTTTCCCAAAACCCAGAGATCTCCTGAAGAGGAGGGGTGGACTTCCAAACCCTTCAGGAGTCCCAAAATGCAGCAGCAGCTAGAGAGAGAGAGAGAAAGGAGCTGAAAAACTCGGAGTCGCCCTGAGAGCTGAACCAGGATGGAATGAGGAGGAGGTGGCCTTGTCCTCCACTGCTGCTGCTGCTACCATGCTGCTACCATGAGACAGAGCAGAGGAGCTCTGGTAAAACTGAACTGAAAGCTGCCTTAAATGCTCTAACCCAAGAGAAGTGAAGGTCTCCAAGGAAAATCCCCCGAAGGCTCGGGCTTGGGGTTGGAATTTCCACAAAGTAAGGACAAAAATCCTGACTGCCATACTTAAATCTGCTGCCTCAGAAAAATGAAAGACACTAACCAGTGCCACAAAAAACTGAAATGAAGGAACTGTGGTCTGAGGAGTGACAGAAAGAGTCTTCTCTTTTCTTCTTAGACTTTTATTGAAGGAAAAGAGGAATTTAATTCAATGTAAATATATATATGTATGTAAATAAACCTTTGTAAATATTTTCCCCTTCCCCCATGTGCAAGTTTCGAGCTGGCTTCCCGCCAAGTCCCTGAAACTCGACAACAAGGACCTGCTTCCCAGAGAGGGAAGAGAAAAAAAACAACTTAAGCAGCCAAAGCTATAGCAAAAATATATATATATATATTTTACATATAAGACAGATATATACAATGAGAATACTATACACCGCAACTCCAGAAATCCCAAACAGTTCCCCAAAAAGGGAAGAGGGGGAGGGAGAAGGGAGAAGGACAAAAAGGGGCAAAGACCGAGCAAGTCAACCAGCTAACTGAAGGTAAATTAGCAAAATCTCACCACTTCGCTTTGAACAAGCAGGATGGCTCGACACGGCCCAGCGCTCTCCCCTCACGCGTGGCAGATAACAGCAGTCACTGTAGGCCTCAGCTCCAGATAAGCCCAACCGAGACAGGGACCCACCGTTCTCGAACCTTGCCGGAAAGGAAGAGAGTGAGGTCCCTCCTGCTGGCTTTATTTATACCCCAAGTTACATAAAGGAATAGCATGGAATATTTCCGTGATCACTTTCCTAGTTCCTTCCTGGTTACAAGCTGGTCTCCAGGAAGGCCTAGAGTGAAACCATCACACCCCAATAACGAATGGTTTTGTTTTGTCTGAAAACTCTCCACATGAGGTGAGGAAGAGATCAAGTCCGTGCCATCACTAAACCCTCTCACAGGGGCAAATTGTGGGAAGGGGCTTGAACTTAGAAATTGGATTCTTGGGAGTTTCAAACCACCACAACGTCCTGGAAGCTGGACCGGGATGGCCAGATGGAATGCGGAGGAGGTGACCTTGTCCCCCCACTGCTGCTGCCACACTGGCAGCTGAGACAGAGTACAGGAGCTCTGGTAGAACGCCTGGGGCAAAAGACTGAACTAAAAGCTGCCCTAAACCTTCTGACTCAGGGGGAACTTAAATCCCCTGAGGAAAGGGACTGTCACGAAGATCCCTGCACTTTGTGATACGACGTGGTGAAGCAAGCCTTTGTCCCAGCTATCGCTGAGTCCATGGGAGAGAGACCTTCGCTTGGAGTTGAAGGGCTGAGAGGGGTGAGAGGAGACCCCCTTGTATGTAATGGAAAGAGATCCAGCTACCACTCCAGCTACAACTGAAGTATCTTCTTCCTCACAAAGTCCAAGAAGATAGTTTTGAGTCCGTGCTCCCGTGGTTCTGTGTCAGTCTCTGCTGTGTGATTCTCTCTCTCATACCTCGGTTCCGTAGGTTGCTGTAGTTCAGTCAGCTTATCACATGTACGCGTCCTGGAATCTTCATTTCTCCTCCAAGTTTTCAGCTGTCCTCTGTTTAAATCACTGCAATGACGTCCTCCGGGCCTTTCTCTGGTCTGTCTCCAATTTCACCTGGGGTTATCTCCCTGGTGCTGGGCTGCGTTCAGCCCATCCACTTTGGCTCTGCTCCAATGCTAAGCCTCCCCTCCACTTTACAGTGAGAAGGAAAAGAAGCCCCCCTCTGCAGCCTAGCTGGAAAGTAGGGGGAAGAGGGCCTGGCTCCTCTCTCCCGCTTACCTTCAGGTGCTGTGAGTCCCTTCCCTCACAACAGACACTCACTCCAATGCTGCCTCCAACCCTGGCTTAGCCAGAGTTGTGGGGCCGCAGGGCCCCCCTTCCCCAGAGGGGAAAAAAGGGGGGCTCTGCCACCCCTGGGCCTTCTCAAACCCACACAGCAGCAGACAGACAGACCGATTGCCAGCAACTTCCAGCGGTTGTGTATATATGATTTTTCACAGGAGCAAACAAAACAAGCAGTGATTGGCCCTCCAGGGGAGACTGCCCTGGAATCCAATCACCTCACCTATAGGCCCCCTGGCTCCCAGAGGGGGCAATTTTCAAACCATGACAGCAGCCAACACTCTCTCCTCCTCCACAGAAGACAGGAGCTCCTTCCTGTTGGAGTCCATGATGAGCCCTCACTTAAAACTAAGAGGTGACTCTCAGTGTGACCTGCTTCACCCTGGAGTCTCCCTGAGAAGTCTAGGGATGCTTATCATCCTATACCATAAAACACCGATTTTACAGAGCTTTAGTCTAAGATGACTAAGAATCCCTTTTATATCTCACTTGAGACATTTTTCCAATGTAGGAGAAATAAGATCAATCTCAAGTGTTAGAGACAGAGCAGGAGTGGGTTTCCAACTAAATAAAGTCAACAGATTGGTGGGTATGTAAATAACCAAAGAAGAATCCAGCCTACAATAATTGAAATACTATGATAGTTGCGTGTCTTTATGCAGCGAGGGGTACGTGGGCTTTATTCTCAACTTCCTCTCATTTTTCTTGTGGAAAACCTTGCTACAAAAAAAAAAAAAAAATTATAAAACCATGTGGTGCTTTCACATTGCACCCAGGGTCTGAGAATCTCAGTCATGAGATTTCCACTGGTGAACATCCCACTTTTAGACAATAAAGAGTTTCAAAGGTCAACCCATACTCCATAGTGAAATGTTTAACTTATGCAGTCTTTTGCAATGGTGTTGTTTCACACAACAAATCTGCAAGTTTAGGAAGTCCAGACTCCTGGGAGCAATGTTAAAAGGGTGCTTTCCCTCCATTAGACACTTACAAGGCTGCCAGAAATCAGTTAGCTGTGGAAGATTTTTAAAGAAAACATGGTTATGAATCATCACACTCATGCCAGCTGACAATTCTGAAAATAAACTAGAGATGAAGAAAACAGACCCAAAGGTAACCCATTCACACCTTGCCTTTCCATTCCCATCCCCACCACAAACTCACAAGACAAGGAAAGCAATTGCCCCTTCCTAGATGTGCAGTTATGAAGAGTTTCCTAGAAGGCTGTGAGGTTCTGGAATGCATTTTATTTCCATAGCAACAAGAAGGGAAGGATGAGGGGAAGGGGTTTTTAAGATTTGTGGGTTTTTTCTCATTATCCTATTCTGATTTGATTGGTAATAAGTGAAACTAATCTCCCTGAGTCAAGTCTGTTTTACCAGGATAGTAACTGGTGAGTGATCTCATGAAGTATCTTTGCAAGTTATCTTACATCATCTTTGATATACTTACATCAAAGAAATATTTGATATATTTATTTATTCAACAAGCAACTAGCATTTTTTAATCTAAAATAATTATTTCTAAATCAATAGCCTTATCTGGCTATATAAGTAACATAAGGTTTTTCTTGTCTCCTACTGGGCTAATGATACCTTTGGAATGAGGTTTTTAACATTCCTGGGTATGAATGAAAAGTTTCTGTATCATGAATGTTTAGTAATTGCTTAAAATTTTCTGTTAGTGTCTCTTTTCTCCAGTAAATTCCCGTCTTAGAATATTTGTATACATAAGAGCAGAGATAATTATAGTGAGTCACTCGAAGACATGAACAAACACTTCTTGACATTGATGCAAGGTATTCACCTGCCTCTAATGCAGAAGAGAGGCAAGAGCTACAGGCATTGAAATTCATCTCTGAAGCTTTCAACAGAAAGATTGCAAACAGGGCGATATGTCTGTTTAGGGTTGGTTTTGGCTTATCCATGAGGTAGATTCTCTACTGGGACTCACTGACTTGCTCTGAGATGATTTCTGTTAGTTTTGGGTGGCTCAGCCTTGCAGTTGCTTTCATCCTACCTTATGTTGTTGGTGACAGAGGGCAGAAACAATGTTTTGGTTTTAGCTGTCAAAATCTGATTTTTCTTTATATATGTACAAACATTCATCCAGACCCATGCATTTTCATGTGTTTCTGTAGTAGCCAAATACATGTATTTTCTTTGTCTTGGAAATTTGAAAAAAAAAATGCTAGTGCAAAATATATTAGAAAAAAAAATGTTAAAAAGCAAATTTTATTGTTTTCATACAAGTAGATGCTAAGATTTTTCTAAAAGTTAAACTAGATATTTTCATACAAAAAATGTTGATTTTTCCTTATGGTGATACATAAACTAGCCTGATATTGGTCTGGATTCAAACTGGGTCTTTAACACTTTTACACTCATTTTTCAGTAGTTCAAGTTGATGGTGGTTGAGCTATCAACAAAAAACTGTGATGCCATGATACTTAGGATACTAAATGGATTTGGAATTAGTAAACATCCATCTGTCAATTACTTTCTCAGAGCTTTACCTTTGCACCATATCTTGAACAGGATACGTAAGCAACAAAAAATTTTAACTATTTGATAAAAAGATTTTACTCCAGAGAATGAGCTAACACTGAAAACAGCATCTCTGAAAATACGAACCAGCCTTGCAGTCTTCAGATGGAACTTCCCAAGGGTATTCTTGCTTCCCTATGCCTTTAAAATGCACCGTATTCTGTTGTCTCCTGGTTTTATTTCCATATATACATTTATTTCCATACATACATATATATATGGGGCCCCTGGTGGTCTAGTGGTTAGGGTGCAGGACTCTCACCACTGCGACCCAGGTTCGATTCCCAGCCCCCCGGGCAGATGGAGCTCAGCCCTGTGAGGCAATCCATCTAAGAGAAGGTCACTCTAAACAAACCTACTTCCTGGGGACCTCACTGCCACTGTCCAAGCTTGCTCGGCCCCGGCAGATGAACCTCAGGATTAAAGGGTGGGCTCAGTTCAGCGCACGCTGTGTCTCACCTAAAAAATCCACTGCGCAGGCTGGAAGGGTTAATGACCTTTCCCAAATCTTCGCTTGCGAAGACTGGCCATACACATATATATATATATTTACAGCACTCCCTCTATTGCAAAGAGAGTTATATGTAACATCTAAGGGTAAAAAAAAAAAAACAAACAACACCAGATAGAAAGTACACTTAGGTGTGATTCAGGAAACAAAAAGACTGTTCTCATTTCTTTTCCATCGTGCTCAGAAGAATTCCACTTAGTTTATAGCCCTTATTTCTTAGTATCATAGTCCCTTCACAGGTAGTCAACAAATACTCACTTTGCAAATAAAATTCCCACAGGATTACAGTTGTTGTAGAACTGCAGGGTTACCAAGCCCACCCCAGCTCCAGATGCAGAGCCCAGCAGTCCCCCTACCCTGAATTTCACTGATGCATAGCTCAAAGACAAAATACACGTAGTGTCTCCCTCTGAGTGTGGCCCGAGTCCAGAAAAGTGTCTGACCTCAGCTACTGGTTACTCGGTTGGCTCAAATGAAAGTAACCTGTGCTGCAGCTTTGAAGATCCTACCATCAAGCTCTGCTGGTTGAATAAGTAAGAAAAACAGTATGTGACAGTATCAGAATGGTTTTGAAGGAAGCTTTAATTCTTGCACTGCCAAACTTTTCAGAGCTCAACTGCACAATTCTCTTTTAGTGAAACTTTTAGACAGAATTCCCAAACTGATAACTTTACGAAGTATTCATGCAAGGAGAGGGACTTGTCTTTTTATCTTTGCCAAATAAGCTCCAGTGCACTACACTATTTTTCTGTAAAATGATGACAAAACGAGCATCTGTTCAAGTAACATGCAGACCCTGGAAGAACAGCAAGACCATTTATCACTTCTTGCACTGATCAGTTATTTAAAACTGAACAGTATTTATGATAGGAAACAATAGGTAAAGAGGTGTTTGGGTTTGCTGCTGATACCAATTTTACCATTGGCTTTCCTCCTGGTTATTAAAGCCTAACCTTTTCAGCACAGGAGAGCCCATTTCATCACATTGCTTCATAAAAACAAATAAGCAAACAAGGAGAGTGTTGACAGAGCTTTGCTCAGGACCCTTACTTTTCAAATTTAAAAAAAAGTAGCCTTGTCTGGGACATGTTCAGCTTTCTATACATGTGCCTATCACAGATTCACCACCTGACTCTGGCTTATTTGGTAGAGCTAGAGGAGATGTCAGAATGGAGGAGTTACATAGATTAAATTGGCCTGGATCCAGCCAAACTAAATTCCATTTAAATCCTTCTGCCTGTCCTTGCTATTGGCTGCCTCTAGGTCTTATCTCTGAAGAGAAAGTCAGAAGTATCACCCACCACCAGGAACGAGCAGTTCCTTAGTGAGGGCACTCACTCCTCCCTCTTGCTCAACTTGCAAATAAATGCTCAAGATTCATTAGTTCGGAGAGGGGAAAAAGGTGGAGCAGCTGATGTTGCTCCTATACATGTTTTATATTATTTATAAAAAGTAAAAAATACCTGCTGGTATTATATCCAAAAATCTCTCTTCTTCAGGATACAAACAGACATCACAACAACTACAGCCACCTTACTGAACCAAGTCAGCCCAGCTGAACACAAAATTTGTCCTACCCAAACTCTTTTGCAGGGGTGGGGCAGCCTCCAGGCTGTTGGATAGCTTCATTAGTCTCACTCTATCCTCATAGTTAAGATGAAACCACATTGAAATTTAGATGAAACCTCATCGAAGCTTTCCTAATGAACAGTTATGTAGCACAGCAAGGTAATTTGCAGTCCTGTGTTCACACTAAAACAGGTTCTTAAATTAAGGTATTCCTAGATTAAAAATATCTTAAAATAAGGTATTTGCTGCTTTTCAAGATTCTTAATTTTTATGGAATACTGTTTTTTCCCATGTTCTAGATATGCTATCTTTTCCATTGTCTTTAGTTTGTACCACCAGAGACCAGCACCTGAGTCATATATATCTCAGAAAAGACTAAGGGGAGCAATAACATTAAAATCAGTCTGAGATCTTATTAACAGTTTCACGGAGTGGAGATACAATTTAAAACTGTGGAGAGATTAAATGTTTTGTTGCACTTAAAATTAAGAAAATATTTCTTAAATCAATTAAAAAATTGGCACTTGTGTTACAGAATAATGGACATTTTAATAATGCCCTTCAACAGCATAAACATTTCACTTACTTCTGGAATTAGAGACCACTAAAAATTAGAGGGGGATGTGCATATATATATATATGTATGTATTTAAACACACACATAAGTATATGCATATTTCCTCTTAATGAGAACTGTATATATATGTATTGTGACACATTTTGACAGGAAGTATGCAATTGAGACAGCTATTAAGAAATGAAGTAACTTTAGGAGAGTCTTTGAGAGATGTTTAGATACCTATAAATCTTGAAGTGTGTCCTAGTACATAAGACATTTATTAACTTGTGTAAACATGAGTTATGCTAACTGAAATAAATAACTGACAAATTGACAAACTTGGGAAAAATGTTTTTGTTCAAACTTTTCCTTAAAATGTGCTTATTTCTTGTCCTCTCTATTTTTGGAGTGAGGATATTTTATAATTAAGAGCCTAGATTTTCAACCTCCTGTTTATAGAGCTCCCACTGAAATTGGGTCACACCTTTGAAATAAATAGGATTTCTGAACATGAAGGATATTGTTTGCAATATGTTTAATGATATTTTAATTTGTTATCTGATAGTAATTTGAGTGTCTTGATGCAGGTTTTTCAGGTTGCATAAACAACAGGAATGTTGGCAAGTTATTTCACCTCCCAAAAAAGGTTGTAGAAGCACAATGTACCTATAATATCATTAAAATCACACTGACTTGGTCTTGGTAAAATTATTAGCAGAAGCAGTATTTTATTTTGTACTACAGATATCTTATCATTCTTTATCCTTTACTATTGTCAACACAACCCATTTTTTAAATACTCTAAAGGGAGAAACAATTAGAGAAAGATATTACACAATAATTTAACCTTTCCAAGGCCAGACTACTATCCAAAGTGAAGAGGACAGATGCAGGTTATGTAACCCCAATAATGCAGAATTAGACAGACCCAGGCATATTTTCTGCTGCTTTTTAGCTATCACCATTTAAAGAAAACATTTCAAAAGATCATTCCATAGTAAGGAAATTAGTTTTCATGCATATCACTTGGCAAATTGTATTTGCCCTACTTATGTGTGTACATCCTAGTGGGGCTGATTCTGCTCTCATATTATGTCAGGCTCACCCTGATAGAAAATAATTGCAACCTCTTCTGGTGAACACTAGATAACAGAAAACCAGAATTTGAGTGTTTTTTTCTAGCAGAAGGCTTAGGCCTGAGCACTAATATGCCACTTAATATTAACTAACTGTCCAATTGTATTAAATTGTCTTGTATTATATTGTCTCATTTTCCTCTAGTGGAGTTTGTATGATTTAAATGATTTAAATGACAACAAATGACAACACTCTTGTATCTGCCATTATGCTATGTATTGTTAGGTAAATAACTAATTAATTAACCTTCAATAACCTGCTTAGTTGTGGCAGAAGTTTGGGCTATCACTGTTAATAAAACCCGCCCATTACCTAGAGAAGCTTTTGTCTCCATCAACTAAATATACCTCAGAAGAGACTGATGTCACCCAGATTTACCCATTCTCCCGACTCTTTCCTTTGGCACCAGGCAGATGGAACTTTTTCCAGGGTTGACATTGTCAATGCATAGATAGTTGGACATATATCACTTCAGATTTCTTGCCATTCAGCAGTATTACCTCTGATTGGTAGAGGAGACCTCATGCTGGTCTAATTCCAGGAATAACTCCAAGCAGACATCTCAGTCATTCTCCTCAGGAAGAAAAGTCACTAGCCATACACTACTCTGAAACACAGAATTATTAAGTGTATTAGCAAAATGTTTGCCACGAAGCTTACTAATTTTTTTTAAACTTTAAATAAAACTCTAAATAACAAAACCTCCTTTCTTTGATTCTGTGTGGAATACACTGATGCAGCTGTGTGCTCCTCCACCAAGAGAAGATGAATCATTAATTTTACAGGTAGCATGACACAGAAATAAGTACACAATAATGTTTCACATACTTTACTTTTTAATATTCTTGTTGTAATGAATTCATTTGTATTAGAGTAAAAGGACAAATGAAATAGAAATACGGAGTGCCCTAAGTAAATGAACAGCACTGTAAAATCCCTGGTTTTAACCCTAGTTCTGATAATATCTTGTACTTGACCTCTAAATAAACTCTACCTCTGCGTATACCGGTATGACTGTGAAAAGGGAATGAAAACATAACTTAATCTTTGCCACAATGACTGATTGTGAGGCCTTTTACCTCAAAGCAGATGTGTTATTTTAAAGCACTATGTAATAGGTATTGCTATTAGTGGAGGTTCACGCAAGAAATCTCTTCTAGAAAAATATTTGCTGGACAAGAAACAGCTTAGAGTATGAGTAATTCATAAAATAATTTTGCAGAACTGAGCAGCATCTGCTTAGCTCAGTTTGGGACCATTTTATTAGCTGAAGTTCCAAACTATCTTGTGTATCTAACCAAAAAGACCAGAATAAACCCTTTTTCAAGTGGACAAATACAAGCAATCTGGACTACACTGAAACTGTCCCATTAAGTCTTGAGTCCGTATTTGAGCTCAGGTTTCTTTGATCATTTCTATGGCCTAGGTAACAGGTTGCAGGGAGATTTTTGTCTGAAATAGTCTATTGCTTCTCCACCAGAAAACATCACACACAGGGTGGTGGCTGACTCACACCTTTGGGCAGCCAGGACAGGGCAGATCAAGCCATTGGCACAATATCCTAGTGAGAGTGGTGCTAAAGATGCACACAAGGCTTATCTGTCTTTATCACTAGGCCAAATACATCAGCAGTCTTGCAGGCAGTCCCTGCAGAATTGGATAAAAGGGATGGAGACTTTGAATCAGGTATGTAGGAACGGAGCTCCCAGTCGTATGTCCATCTGATGGCACCAAAACTCCTTTCCAAATATAACTGTGTCCATCCCACGCAGATAAAGCAGAATAGCATCAAGACACACTTCAAAGCACATCAGGTAAGTAAAAAAAGGAAGCAGGCTATTGGAATGTAGCTGCATGCTGTGTCCCAGTGTAGAATGTTAGAAAGACATACTACAAAGATGTAAATATGCAGGGAAATTTAGGGCTGAGAAAAATTTTTTGGAGTGTGCCTTAATCTAAGTGATATGAAAGTGTACATATTTCCAACATTCAATAGGTAAAATTCTCAGGATAATAATTGTAATATTACATGAGAATATTCCCTTAACATAATGATTGTGTGTTTTGCATCTGGGTAAAAAATACATTTCTGACACAAGCAGTGATGAATTATTTTATGACTGTGCTTAGCAGAAGCTGCCTTTCTGAAGTTGTAACAAAGTTCAGACTGTCTAAAGAGAAGAGAGATGGAAAGATATTTATCATTCAAGGCAGTGCTATTCATAACCTCAAGACATTCAATGAAGGTACGTAAAATACCTTTTTTCAAATTTCAAATATAGGTAAATGTAATATAGGTGAGGACATTCACTATCTATATCCTCCATGTATTGTCATTCTCTGAAGTGAAATCATTTTGCATTTTACAAGTATGTAATGACATAAAATACAACATTTTTGTAGAAAATATTTCTCAGAAATGCTTTGCTAGTCATATTAAAAACATACTAGTTGCTAGTTTGTTTCCTTTTTTTGTCTTAAAAATGAATCACATCCGAAAGCTGCATTACACATTCAGGAGCTGCTTATCCTTCACCTTATAAATTTGCCTTCCTATTAGATTAAAATTTCTTACCTGTTGGCTCTGTCTTTCTGGTTGTGTGAGGCTGCAATGCAAGACAGGTTTGTTGGCTGTGTTTGCAGAACTGCCTTAAGAATAATGCATTCAGCATCCCTGATGTAAGCTGCTTCCTAAGGTCACCTCCCCATTTGAGTTCAATGGCATGACTAATGCACGTGGAGTTAAGCATGGGCATTCGGCCCTGAGCTAGCAAACATTAGCACGGGGCAGGGAAGCATATCCATGCAGAACTCCCCTCGATTCGGTATGGGAGCACAGAAACCCTCCACTGTCAGAGCCAAAATGTTTACAGGACTGTGACCTTCGAAAGCAATTAAGACACAAAGCATTTCAACTCTGCTTCTGTAGCAACCCATTAAACAAACAAACAAATTACCATCTGCCACACAAAATGAGAAGTAGCTATCTATACTTTAAATTAAAATAAAGGGACCACTCAACAGGAGCATCCCAAACTAAGTCACTCTGTAAAATAGTTTAGAAATACAGGTTAAATCACTAATGTGGTATTCTCATACTTTGTTATGTTACTTTGTTATGTTTGTCCTTCTTAGGTAATCTCTAGTAGTTTACACAGAGCACTTTTTGACTGCAGTCCTCACAAACACGGTCCAGTATCATTCTCCTGAAAATAAGTTATTATCTCATCGGGGAGTAACTTCTCCTTCAGGCTGAGCTGTGATGGGGTTACACCTGGGCAAGGGCTATCTATAGTGAAACACATTTTTCACACGAATAAAAGACTTTCTAAGAGAAACTCAACAAACAAGACCTTGGTGCTGCAATATCTGTGTGTAATATTATGCATGTGAGTCATCTAAATACCCTGAAGGGGATTCTTGCATGCATAAGTATTTGCAAAATGGAAAGTGACATATTTTTGATGCACAAGAAGGAATAGTTTTGTCTCAATCTCTTATAGCTGTTCTGTTGTGGTTTTTTTCTTTTCATTTATATGATCTTACTCCTAGTCTTTAGTCTGATGACTTAAATCATACAACCAAGACAACAGAGCTCGTTTGGGTTTATTCTCTCTGCCAAAACTAAAGGGGGAAGAGAGGTCAGAAAGAGAGAAAGAGAAAGAAATTAGGTCCATTCAGTAGATCAGCAGATATACAGAGTTAAAAAATGTGAATGCCGCCTTTTTATGTTTGTATACATAAGTGTAATGTGTATATGTATGCATGTTCATATACATATATATATAAATACATATATACATATATATGTATTTGCTGGGTATATGTAAGATTCCAAAATACTACAATTTTTTCTCTCATGTAAAGGAGAGAATGTTACACACAGAAACACTTATTCCACTTATTAGCAGCATTTAAGGGATCGCTAAATTTTTATAACATACATACGTGATTCTCCTGCTATATACTGAGTGAAGAAAATTAAGTTTCTAATGATTTTACCTTAAAGAATAAACATCAATTTTTTGAAAAGTTAAATTCTTATTAGAACTTCAAACTTCTGAAAACACAGTAGGGTCAAAATCAATATTTTCCCATAGATTGTCAGGCTTTTATAAAGTGTTTATAATGCTCTGTGACTAAATATGAAAACAATTTTTAGAACTTGATTAAGGTCACCCGAAAAGACTTTATTTCATTAACAATTTTAGCTGCAAGTGCTGTGTTACAGATCCTAGCAACACAGAAATTATATATTAGCTGGAACTGCAATTATTAGAAATTCAAGCTTGTAAATTTTAAGACTGATTTAAAAATTAATAAATAAATTTAATATTTTCCATTCCAAAGGAAACAATTTTCCCATTTCAGTGGAGATGTTAAAAGAGCACTGTTCAGGCTGCTTAACAAGGGTCACTCCAGTACCAGCAGGTTCAGGAGAGAGTTACATGACTCATATCTCCATCCCCAGGGCAAAGGCCCCTTCAGCATCCTCCTGTATGTCAGCACCCTGCTGCTGCAGACACTGGGCGTCCTTCAGAGCTCGTTCTTGCTCTGACAGCAGCCTCAGGCCCTTGCTGAGCTCCCCCTCTCCTGTTCACGTCTCTACCGCCTTGCAGCAACCCGGCTCCCGGTGAGCCCTGTTACCCAGGAGACCCGGCTGTCACTCACCACACATTCTCCTCCATCATACTGCTCGAAACAGCCCCTTTTGTACTCCGTGGCTTGGTGTACCCTTAATTTGTTCTCCTTCTGTGTACAGGCACCACCAGCCCCTCTCTGCGAGCTTATTAATGACACTCCCTAAGGACCCATCCCTCAGTGGGATGTGACGCCAGGCACTACCCTCCAACACCACCCTTTCCACCCCCTCCCTTGCGCCCCCATCCCCCACCCTAACTCCCGCCCTAAGCTCACCTTTTCCAGGTGATGCTCACAGGTGTTAGTGATGCAGCAGTTATTCCACTCCCACTAATATGGTGTGCTGTAGGAAGCATCTCTGTCAGGAGTTGTCTTCCTGGCCAAAAAGTGACACATAACTTTTACCAGCAAAACAACCCCTTCTGACAATTTCATTATCAACACTGATTCTTATTTTAAACATTTTTGTTTTTCCTCTCAGATTCTGTGCCAAAACATCCCTCCTTTTCATTACAACTTTCCAAAATGCATTTTCAATATGGCACTGCAAATAGTCTTACAAATAATCCTCTCAAGCACCTATGCCACTTTCTGCATTTTCACTTGTTTGCTTACTCTGAAAACAGAAGGAAAAAAAAACCTCTGAAAAAAAAGTCTCAACTCCTACCGAGATGACCAATCTTTTTTTTTTACTATTATCTCTACATTTATACTAACAGCAAAATAATATGAAGCACAGATAATTGCTATAAGGAAAAAACAAGCATTAATATATTGAAAATCTGGTTTGTAGAAGTGCTGTGTGTTTTCATTTATTTCAGCAGCAAGAATGAGTGCTTATCATTTTTGAAAATATGGATGACAAAGGACAAGAAATCTGTGGTGAGATTTTCAAAGCACTTTGTCAGGGTGAAAAAAAACAACCAAGCTCTGCTGTCTTTGGCTTCCTACTGAATATAATCAAATCACAGGCTTGAAAAGTACTGTATCTTTTTGGTGTAAAATGGAAGATAGTAAAAGTCTCAACTCTGTTTTTGCTACCTCAAAACTTCAGTAGCAAAATACCGCCAAGTTGAAAATAATGTTAAAATAAAAGACTGTACAAGAAAAATTTATAATATATCAGAAGGTCCTGTAGAAACACAGATAGTACCAACAAAATCAGTATAAAATTATGAAAGTTGTAAGCACTGGGCTAGAATAGTGCTGTTCAGTGATACAAGGATGTGTACTTATCCGCAGTCAAGCACAGTGCTCATATTTCTTAAACTAAGTAAAGTTCAGCCATGTCAGTGACTGAAATAAGACAGAGGTGATACCAGACGTGTTTTTTATGCATCAGCAGGTGGCATACTTCTGCATAAGTGAGTGTTACATTAAACACTCAAGTGAGCAGGCAGTTGCATTACTTTGCCAGAAATGTCTTTGTTCAGAACAAAATCCAGGTTCTAGCACTTTGCGGGTCAAAAAAACCCCAAACATAATAATGAATTGCATGAAAGTCACCATCAGTCACATAATACTCAGTTTTTCCTCTTTATCTAGTGCTTCAAGAATTATAAGCTTAAAATTCGAATTTTGATTTCATAAGAATACATTTTAAGTCACACAAATTTTCCCAGCACAGAGTCTATTGCAAATGGAGACATGGATTTTGCAATTGTTCACAGGATTCCTCAGCTGACAAATCTCTCTATTCTGATCTACTCACTGGACTCCAATAAAAAAGCAATCAATGTTTAATTAGATAAAGTGAAAGACTGGCCTCTTCTGAGGGGGCAACAGTCTGGAGCGGAGCAGCTCTTCAGTGATGAACAATGAACTCCTGTGTGAAGGGTCTGAATTCTGCATAGACCCATTCCCACAAGAACCTTGTGATTGGATGCAGCCGAGTAGTCAAAAAAGTAGGTGAAGAAAAACTACTTAAACTGTATATGAGCGAAGAATATGTGATTGTCACCTGGCAATGTGAGGGGCAGATGTGTGAGAGCACATGTACACACAGGATTTTCTCTCTTTTTGACTATGCTTCTCATTTTTCAAAGAAATAGTATCAAGTTTGGGGTAAATGAAGGAGTACAATTTCTTCTTCTCAATTAAGATTTTGTTGAAAGGCATTAAGGCAGTTATGAATGACAGCAAGAGAGTTTCTCTATTCCACGCACAAGGATATCATTACAACTAAAAGTAAATTCATAGAGGAAAGTTTTGGTATCAATTTTCTGTAGCTCAGAGAAAAGGAAAAGATAAGTAGCAAAGGCATTAAGTTGCACAATTTTACAAAACTCACTTTCAAACTTACTTATGAGTGGGTAGATTTGTCCAAAATGTCAAATCACAAGATTTTTTAAATAATAAAATATTTTTTAAATAATAAAATATTTTTTAAAATACTTTGTTTTCACTGAGCAAATAAATAACGCAATTGTATTTTTTATTTCCATTTATTTCATAGGCTAAGGACACAGAAGAATTCTGGTGTACAAACAACTGTAACACGAATTTTTTCCCCCTCTAAGAACAGAGGACTCCTGCACAAAACTCTGAAGTGATGATAATTTAAAGATATTGCTGACATGTTGAGGGAGCCATAAGGGTGCGTGGGCCTCTGTCCATAGATAATACAAGTCAGGCCTGAGGCAAATAGTGGAAGAAAATTTAGATATCAGTGAAACAAATAAATGTCTTCTTGTAAAATTGAGAGATGCTTACATCAGATCAAATGAAGAATAAAACCAAAACAGTTCCCAAAGGAGCAGCAGAATATAATAAAAGATATCAACAGAACTAGGGCTAAAACTAGGAGAAAATATTCTTTCCATATTTGTTTCCATGTAAGATCAGAAAGAACATGGGGAAAAGATGGGGGTTTTTTTCTGATAAATCAGATTAAAATGGCTCTTGAATGAACTTCCTCTGTCAGTCATTCAACCCAGGATCACTGCATGGATACACCACTGACACTTTTTCCGCTTTACCCTCTTCAAATAGCCCTTTGCAGTACATGTGAGTGCATTCAGATTAAATATGCACATCAGCCTGGGAACTCTGAGGATACTTTCAGGAGATAGCTATAGATCTACACTTATCTGGCAAACAGCTTTGACAGAGTTATAAAAAGTTACCCATAACACTTGAGCAAATAACTGTTAATTTACAGATACAGTTCAAAACCTCACCCAGACTGACTGCATATACTTCTGTCATTTGTTTCAAACAGGTTAGTCATCACTAGGCTTCAGCATCCTAAACCATTCTTTGCACCTATTTTTTCAAGTGAGAAGTATTTGCACATTCAGGGAAATTCTTGCTGCTTCTTCCACTCAGTATAAAGTTTGAGTTATGCCCAAAAATTTAGTCTTCTTCTAATTACCTTCTATTTCTTAATTTACTTGAAGCCCAAGCTACATTTAATGTTGAAGTACAAAGAGTATTGAAAATTGCAGATTTTTTTTTCTCTATTGGAATTTCAGGATCAAACTACTACTACTATTATTGTTTTACTACTAAGAATACATAATTTCTTTTTAACTTTTAAATTTTTTAAACATTAAATTTTCTTGAAGCATTTATTTTTTTATCATTAAGATTTTTAAATTAAAATTTTTAACTTTTTAAGCATTTTTAACTTTCTTAAGCTCTTTTAAACTCTTTTTAGCTTTCTTATATATTGTACTTCCAAAGCAAACATCTTTTTTTCCCAGAGAAGTTTACTGTTACTACAGTCTCAAGACGACTTTGACAACTGGATGAAATGAGAGCAGAGATGAAAACCTCATGGCAAAAGCTAAGTAACTTCAGTTGTTTAGCAAAAGCAAGTTAACCTTAGGGGTGATTATTTCAATATTTATAATTTGTAAAATAAATATACTTACAAACATTCAAAAATATCACATGCATTACTTTAATTTTAATGCCAAAACTGGAGTTGAGGCAGAGACCCTGTTAAGAAGAAGCTGCATGTTTCCTGATTCAGTTTGCTGAAGATGTGCATGGAGAGGAGGAGTCAAAACAACAAGAAAGGGAGGAGGTGACCAGGGCACCAAGGGTAACACCATTAGTAGAAAAGAGAGGGCAGAAGCAGGTCAAATGTCTAGGTCAAATAAAGCAGGACAATGTTAAGGAGAGGTTTGAATAAAAAGATGAGAGCCTTGAATTTAACCACAAGGTGATGAATTTGAGGGCCATGCAGCACTTTGCAGGGTGTGCCCAGCACCTTGCAGAATTGCTTTTGGAGACTAAATTTTCATTGCTTGTAGGCCATTGTACATTATTAATGACTGCAGAATTAGGTTACAAATGTTTGGGAATGTATCTGGAAAGACAGTACAGTCTGATTGTCAGATTATTGTCATTAAACAGAAGTGAGGATGACGAAATGAATGAAATGAGGGAAAGGAAAATGTAAACTGAACAAAATGAAAATGTTTCTAATGGTGAATTCTATTAGACTGTTGAAAAGTTTCCCAGGGGACATAGTGGACTTCCTGTTCTTTGCAAGAGAAAACACTTTAAGGAACAATCCTTCAGTGGAATAAAAAAACATCAGGTAACCTATTAGGTCTTCACCATCTTTGATTTCTGTGTAACTGAATAGAGCCAGAGCAACAGAACAGCATAACTTTTATCCATTAACATCAGTGTGACCTGCAAAAATGCAGGTAAGAAAGTCTTTGTTACCTTGAGGTGGGAGTACCAAAATTGTTAATGTTGGCACTTTTGCAAATATATGTTCGTGCAGATGTCCTAGTCCAGAACAAACTATACATCTGTCCTGAAAACTCCTAGTCTCATGAATTAAGAAGCAGTAGGTGATAACAAGACCTAACAATAAATCAAGATAATACTGCACACTGTGTAACCTAAGTATTAAATCAGAATATAAAGCATTTGCATAAAAATGAAAATGTCTGAGAGTAATACACTGTATTAAATTTCTCTGTGTGAAATGATTGTGAAGAAAAAGTCCTAATAAAACTGTACATGTTCATTATTGAAGAATTTTTTTTGTCTTGAATGCTTTGTGTAATTTTGAAAATTAGTTTCTCACAGAATACTGTGAAAAATATTTTTAAAATATTACTGTGATAATTAAAAACAATTAAAACCATCAGTCCTGTCGTACATGAAGTAACAGAGAAGTCTTGGTATGATGTCCAGTACTTGAATCAATATCATCCCTGGATCTGCAGGTTTGCAACCAGAACCCTCAAACAGAAGAAAACAACACTGCTAAGCATCATGTCATCACTGTCACTGTTCTGATCTAGGAAAGGAAGGTTGCATTTTTCCTTTCATCCTCCAAAAAGAAAACCCTATGGTATTGTGGGAGGAAGAAGTGGTTACACAGAACACTGATAACCCTGTTCTTCAGTGTCAGAGGTTTTTTTTGATAACATTCTACCTGAGAATATGGTAAGAAAGGTGAAGTAAAACACATTTGGCCCCATGCTTGCTCTTAAAATGACAAGGGTGCAAGCAGGAAAGAGTTATGATCAATACTGTGGGCTAAAAATCACAAACAATGCAAGGGCATGACTGCTATTACCACTGGAAACCTTCACAATGGCACACTGTAGGTGCTATTCACCCTGCACTACCCTCTGTAATGATGCTTACATTTCTAAAATGTGTATTTCTAAAAATGTCATGAAAGAATTTTCAGGGATCTTCACTGTAAGCATGTGCAGCTGCCTTCCCCATATTATGCTGCCCTTTGTAGTGCATTTGAAAACTGTATTAGATAATCTGTATTTAATGGGACAAGTTCAGCTCTTTTCCATAGTCTTTGCATTCAATTTTCAACATCTTCTCTTAATTAGAAGTTTGCAGATAACCTTTCAGCATCCTCCTTTTTTGCTGTATTTGATTTGCTGTATTTGATTTAGTATGCATTATTTTTTTTCCCTCATTGATGATATATTCTGCATAGTGTTGTGGAAGCTGGGTATACAAGCACTTAAAACAGAGGCCCGGACTAAATGTTTTTTTCTAACATAGTGATTTTCTTATTGCTGTTGTCTTCATTGAAGGTACTATTCGTGATCCTGATACAGTCCTATAACAATGGCTTCTGCAGAGCAAATTATTACAGAAACATGTCAGGATAATTCTGTATTCTTTTATTGTTGAAATCTTATATTTTATTTCAAAATAAATTACTAAATCTACAAAATATATTTTTATTTCTAAGAAGAAATGCCTAATCTCTATTGGTATAGCAAAATAAAGACCAGAAACTGAGTCAGAACAGCTAAAAGAAGGCAAATTATATATTCTAGTCCAAAATCTGTTGTCTCTCTCCATCTCTCACCATGTGAGTGATAATGCTTCAGAAGAACATCTTGCTTTTGAGAAAAATTATATAGCAACCTAAAAGGTTGTTGGCTTATACCGAGGCTGACTTGGCCTCTGTGGATAAATATGTTTCTGAAACTCTTCTTGAGCATTTTGGCCCTGACAAAACACTGATTCTTGACATTCTAAACAAAATGGAATTGATTATTTTGGTCAAGAAAGGGTAGTAAATGTAGGTAATACATGATTAACAGATTTTTTTTTTAATTTTATTTTAAAGACTTTTTACTTCACTTCTGTGAAAGAGAAAAAAAAGCAAAAATAAAATATTATAGCATCCCATCAAAACAGTGGTGTGATACCAAGCCTGAGCTGGACCTTAGGACTTTTAAGAAAAGATTTGGTTCATCTAATGATTGTGATTTCTGGTTACCCACACTTTGTATTTGACTGTCTGCTGGGTCAGAGGTCTGAAATCCTCTAAAAGTATTTCTTTTAATTTTATTTTTATTTAGCATACAATGCAGATAACCCAAATGAAAAAAAAAAGTAAAAAAAGAAAAAAAAAGAAAAAAAAAGGAGAAAAAAAAGAAAAGTGTTAGTTCTTAGTGAATGGGAAACATATACTAAAAATAAAAATGTTTCTTAAATCTTAAAATGACACCAGTTTATTCTGAGACATGACTTTGGGATTTAAGTCAAATTAAGAAACAGCAATAAACGACATCCTAAAACCATGATAAGGTGGCAATAATGTCCAATTAGTGTGCATATTTGTGTATAGGCAGACCTGATTAATAAAGCTTGGATATATGTATCTTTTTACTGAAACTGGACTGAAAAGAGATGACATGATTTAGCCTGCCCTTAAATTCTCCATATTCTGTAGTTTCAGAATGCATATGCACACATCAAGGTGATCTTAAGCAGTTTTATACTATGCAGGGTTGTAAATTTTTCTTGCCTTTTACTTCTTCTATGATGGTTAAGCATACATAAAATGCAACTGGTCTTGTGATCCTTGCCACAATGGGAAAAAATCTTTAAATAATGATTCCAGCAATATACAGGTTTTCTCATTTACATAAAAAAGAGCAGGGTTTTCTCTTATTTATGCAAAGTTGTTTATTAAAGGTACTAAACCAATTTGGAATATTTGGCTGGTGTGACAGATCACTGTATAGCCTCACAGCATGAGTGATCCAGACACTGAGATACTTCACTAACTTGAGAGAAACATCATCCACCAGCACTTGAATGAGAGGGGTAGGAGAGTCAAAAAGTGTGCGGAAGAAGGATGCAGAAGAGCTTCACTGAGACTCAGAGAGAGAAGAAAATACTTATTGGAAGACATAAAGAAAAAAGCTGTATGAAAATCAGATGGAAAAGAAACCAGAATGGTGAAAGAAAATACCTGCAAAAAGCTTGCAGGAGTTTCCTCTGTTTCAAAGGAGAGTGGATTAAATTTTGCAGAAAAGGACTACAGATGCACAGCTTACATCAGATTTTACAGAAGAGACTTTATGCTTTTACAGTTCTCTTACAGATAAAGAGAAAGCTTCAGTTTAAAATTCCAGTGGAATATCTAATCTATTATATAACCATATTAAAGAAAAAACACCTTGAAAGCATAAGGAAAGCTTAAGGAAACCTTATTTCAATCGTATTTGCTGAGGTTTAAAACACTGTAGCCCTAAAATTATAAAATTATTGATGTCGTATAAAATTCTTAAGTTTAAGATATCGTCCATTTGTACAACTGAAGGACCACATTGGTTTATGAATTTATATTAATACAATTTCTTTAAGGATTTATTTTGTTTGGTTTTGGGGTTTTTTTATGCAAAATCTGTAACGACAATCCTAAAAAATTTTCAACCATTGTTGTACCAGATGCAATTTCCATGCGTTCTGTGGGAATTATGCATTTAATGGAAAAAAGAATTTGAATTGATATCCTGGATCAGATCATCCTGACTGGCTGGCTGGCCAACATTATCTGAACAAAAGAAAAATCACTTACAAATAGAAAAGGCCCATGATGAAGTTACCAGTCCAGAAGAATAATTTAATTATTTGACTTTTTATTATTTATCTGTACACACTTGACTTCTCATATAATGTGGCCACTCAAGTTGTGATAGCATATCTAATACTTTGCTGGAGTGTCATCCTGGTTATTGCCTTTGGAAGTGACTTCTACACATCAGTTATGCATCTTAACATAAGGAATATCACTCCCTCTCATCTGGTTTAAATTATTCCTTTCAGGTTTTGATAATTATTTCATTCATTAAATGCAGTCTGCCTTAATTTCTGTGGCAGGAGTTACCAAATAACACCTGTGACTGTTTTACTTTTTCAACATGTATTTGAATAAGGCAGCTTAAAGGAGCAATTAAAATTCCAATAGCAGAGAAATGGGATACAAATCACTGCTTTAGAATTTCCGTGCCAGTAGGTTACTCTAAAACAGTAATGGATAGGCAGAACTGGCAGCTTTTACATGTAAGGGAATATAATCATGAAGTCAGAAATAATCCGCTGAAATATCGAATGATAAGGACCATGAATTACAGTCCATTCCAAAAACAATCTGTACATATAGGTAAAATTTTAATATCAAAAAAAATACAAAAAAGGATCTAAAACTGTAGCTGAAACTGATTATATGAAAAATTAAACTCTACAATTGATATGTAAAGAATACAAAATAAGTGCAAAATATATTTTCCTAGCTTACAAAGAAGACTTGGGTCCTTGTTTATGAAACGTATTAATGTGGCCATATGCATTTCACTAAACACCACTGATTTTAATCCCCAGCAGATCAATATTCAACAAACCTTTTGTGTTTTCCTCATTTTCTCTGCTCAAGATTATTCATTCCATAATCTAGAATCCTAAAAACTGTGCTTGAAAAACACCTCTGACTCTCAGCTACATTTATGATACCTTTGGTTTGTTGCTAATTGGGTCAGTGGCCATTTTTATCTACCAGAGCGTTTTCTGGGTGCTTCACTTATGTTTGCAATGTAAACCCACTCTAAGCCTCATGGCCATAACAGTGACATTCTCTCCTATTTTTTGTTATTTCAAAATCTATAATACAGTTCTGTTTGGGGATTTTAAATATCACTTCTTATTTTTTCTTTGGAAATATTTTGCGTCTTGTTTTCAAAATGGTTCCACAGTTTCCAAGAGTGTTGGTGGGGTTTTTTGTTTGTTTTTTTTTCTCTGTAAAACATTGTGTTCTTTTCTGTACAATAACAGAAAGATTCCCAGTTAACCTAACTGAAAATAATTAGGCCTAGGAGGGAACAGAATGTGCCTAAGCCACTGTGACCCTATCTTGCCTTCTATATTATACTCGGCATATTTCTGTTATGGACACATTCATGTCTGTGTAGACTTTGCTGTGTTTTGTTCTCTGACATAATTTGTTCAATGGCATGCACTATGTATATATATATATATATATATATATATATATATATATATATACACATAGTATTTTTTTTACTCAAGTTATTTCAAGTGGAAAAGACAGCATGTCAAATCACCTATCTTATTGATGAATTAGTTAAGGTTTGTGCAATGTTGTGAATTGGTCATGCTATAAATGTGTCAAGTATTTTTTTTGCCCATTCCTGTAACTCTAAACAGTAACATTTTTGTTTCTTCTGGAGGCTGCATGTACCCTTACAAAGTCAATGTGATTCCCTCACTATACTCAGAGGGAATCAGAAAGATGCATCTTCTAAGTTTTAGGCTTTCATATATTATGCCCATGGATGTCACAGCCTCTGCGTGTCTAAGGCCACATCTGTTAAAAGCAGAACCATTTTTAGCAAAGTGTGCTAGCCATATGCTACAGGAGTAAGTGTATACAAGATCTTTGTGAGAAGAAATGAACTGCCATTCCTTAGCTGGAAAAAAGTGAGTATTTTTGTTCACCTTCCCCCGAGTATCTCCTCAGATTCAAAGACAGATTCTTTTAAAGTGTTTGCATTTACATATGAAATAGAAACCACTAATTTATAGGAATATATAAATAAGTAGGCCTATAATACAGGACATAAAAGCTGAAATTTTTATCTTTAAGGGAAAATCTAGGTGCCCAAGCATGTAACCTTTACACACATAAATAAATCTTATGTGAATACACTCTATAAGCTTTTACTTACACTGCTGTAAATCTAAAGTAACTCATCTGACCTTAATAGGTTTACTACAGATGTACCCCTTGTACAGATGAGATTAGAATTTGGCCTTTTAACATCAATTAAACTCCATGCAAAAGTTATATCATACCATGAAATCAGGATGGTTGAATCAAGTCCTCCGCATAAAAAAACATCACCAGGGAAATTTTTAGACAGTGATTTTCAGAGGAATGTTTAGGTCCACAATTGGACTTAGTTAAGTCACTAACAGTCTTACTTATTTACCAGAGGTGTCCCTGGACAGAACACTGAATTTGGAGTAACTCTGGGCATTTACTTCTCAGAGACTCTTTAGTTAAGGAAAACAATGTGTTTTCTTCTGACCTGTCCCATCACTTTTGCCTCAACAACATTCCTCTAGTTTTTAAAACACGTGTTCAATTACAAGACTAGATTAGAGGCATTCCTCTGTCTTTGAGGCCTTCCTCAGGCGGAAGAAATAGAAAAATATTAGTTTTCAGCTTATGGTCTGAAAAAGAGCCAACAGCAAAAACATCACCTTTAACTTGGTTTCTATTTTTGAGTAACATTTTATATCAACTCTTCTTTCATTTTCCAACTTTCACACCACTACCACAGTATCGGTACTTCTTATCCTATTTTTATGAGACATCAGGTTCTTTCTTTCAGAGGAATCTCACAGTCATCCTGACCAAGCAACTGCTTTCTTAGCAGAACCTACTAGAGTCAGTGGAAAATTCTAATTTGCAATCAATGTCACAATCTGACACAAAATTACTGAAAAAGTCTTTGAGAAAATCAAGAAATTAGTGATGCAAAATTGGAAGCAGAACAGTGAAGCATATGCATTGTCTTTGGGTTTTTACTACTTTCCAGCTACATAGGGAAAAACAATCAGATTATAAATGGATTGAGAAACACAGAAATAAAAAATAAACTCATATCAATTATCCATTTTGAGATTTTTGCCACATTCCTTTCAACACATTTCATGCTTAGTAAAGAAAGAATGCAATTATCAAGAAAGTATTCCTTTCTTATTTTTATCACTTCAGGGGAATAATTTACGTTTCTAAATGTTCATACATACTTCTCATTTCAAACAACTATTACACCACTGGCACACTGACAATATTACATTAACTGGGAATTATATTTATATTGCATGTTGCATTATTTTTCTGTTAACTATTCCAAAATACTGCCTTGTCTGAACTATTATTTTAATTTTGGTTTAAAATTAGTAAATTAGATTTATATGCTGATTTTGTAGTTAGATTGTAGTTAGATTTTTCAGGTTAATTTTAAAATTGTTACATCTGTTGATACTTTTTAAAGTTACCAAAATCACTATAATGTAACTATGAACTTTTTATTTTCCACATATTAAATAAAATACAATGGAAGAACCATCAGAATACCTGAATCATTGCTTTGAAAGATTAATTTGGAAATTAATCTTTGATGCAAAATGTATCCAGAAGCAAGAAATTTTAAAAATGTTTGATTTAATCCTGAACTGGAGTATCTATAGTTTTAAATTACTTTTATGCTTGACACCAAAACAAGCTTCCCAAAATGTTGTGATCCAACCAGAAAAATAATTCCCCTCCTTATTTTAGATGAGTACACCATAGTCTCAGGTGAACATATTTATGTCAATATTTTTCATTTTATTAAGTTAATTGAGCAAACAAGTAAGCAGGATTTATTTCATGGGTTTGGGGTTTCGTGTTTAGTTTTGGTATGGGATTTTTTTGTTTTATTTTTATTGGGGTTTCTGTTTGTTTGTTTGTTTGTTTGTTTGTTTGTTTGTTTGTTTTAACAAGCCAAAATGGCCACATTTAGTAGCCACAGCAATTTCAGACTTGCAATTAAAAAATCTGGGGACTCTGCTCTTTGTATCAAAGTCCTGTGAACAGAGAACCAAATGTTATCAGTGGAGGAATGTAAACTTAAATAATTAAAACCAACGAAGAAATTGAGGTCTGCACTGCTCTCTGTATAGAATAATAGATGGGAATTTAGAAGTCCAGGCTTGAGCTCAATATCTGCTCATATAGATTACCAGAAAATATTGCCAAACTTCATGGTGACTGATGTGTCTAAAATCACTTTTAAAAATAAATGGAGATGTGACCTTAGCTCTTCATTTGTATAGGCTGAGAATCTGCCAGCTTTCTGAGCAGGGAAGTCAGTATGTTTGCCTAAATTATTCGTTGTCATAGTAGAAAGAATCTTGCACTTTATTACTCAGCCATGTTTTACCTACACTAGTCACTGGTCTTGATTTTATTTCTGTTGTCTAAACTGATAAAAGTGATGTTTGAAAGGGTTGCATAAGTTGGGGAACTGGAAAACAATAGAAAAATGGCTCAGCTTTTTGCATAACTTGGGTAAGAATACCTATACTTGAATTTCATAGATTATTTCAATAAAGATAATGTTTTCTTGGATTTAGCAGTTATGAAATTATACTTATATTAAGCTCATTATGTTAACTAACGTGCTCAATATATATATTTTTAAATTTTCAACTCCTTTTTACTTCTTTCTTCCATTTAAACCCATTCCTGATTCTTCCCTCTGTGAGAAATAAGGGTAGCTTCTGTTTCTAGAACACAAATGCAACTATAAAATTATCTAAGTTTTAAAATTTAATAATAAAAGTCAGTTTCCCATTATTCCTTATTTTAGCATTTTAAAATCTAATTGCAATATCAGATATTTCCATATGTAAATCTTGCACCATGTTTCCTTAAAAGTCTTGGAGTTACTTTCCTTTATGTACCAGGACTGCTGTTCAGTGTACAGGCACTTGAAGCTATGCAACTCCAATGACATGTCTCGAACTTGGTTAGACAGGAGAGAAGGCATCTCACCTTCAACACCATGACACAATATTAGAATGCAGAGAGATCTAGTTCAATAATGGTAAGACCAAACATTTTGGTTGTTTTTGGTTTTTTTTCCTGACAAAACCCTTCAGTAAATAAGCAAGTCTTCAAAAGTAATTTTTTTTCTCATCAGCTTTGTTCTCAAGCAGTTATATTCTTGTATTCTTCTCTTCTGGCCTCTTTCAGCAAAGACACAGGACTTGTCCCCAGTGAAAGCAAGAATCCCTCAGTAACAGGCAGGTTAGAACCGCTTATAGCAACTATCCAGTGTATCTGTATTGATACCCTGCACCTCAAAATTGAGTTTTATAATCAATGTTGCAAGAGTTTAGATATCCACACAACACACTGCATACTTAGGAGAAAGAAAAACCACTATGTGGCTCACTACTAAGCTACAACAAATAATATTTACAAAAAACAAATCAGATACAAATATTGACATTTAAAATATGTCCAAGACCAGTTTGTTAACATACAGAACTTGTGTATAATAATATTCTGCAAAGTAGAATTCTTTGGATATTTTCATATTGCATCTAGTAAACTAAAGCTTAAGAATATTTCCTTCTTATTCGGGCAAGGGTTTAGTCCGGTGTATAAAAATAGTTTTTATCTCCCTTCAGTGTTTAGGATAAAGGGTTCAGCAACAGGAAAGTAACAGGAATTATGAACTTGACTCAGTTGTAAGACAGCTCCACTTTCTGCCTCCATAGGGAGTGCACCAGCTAAGCTCTCTCAAACTGATGGGATATTTGACCACCCAGTAACAGAGCTGATTGATTTGCCACTGTGTAGCATTTACTCATAGTCAACACCTCTTCTAAGTGTCCCCACTAGAAAACTGAGATTCTCTGATGGAAAGCAGAAGCTTATCCCAGCTCCACTGATGGCAGTCAACTAAAAAGCTCCCACTTTTCTATTTTCCTGGTCTACATCCGTTTTGTGGAGATAGGTATTAAAGTTCAAAAAGGAATCGTCAGGTTTCATCTACAGCTTGTTCTGTCGGAAATTCCTGATGTCCTACATGACATTTCACTGATTGCTAGATTTGGGTCAGAAAATAAATTTCCTTAAGAGCATATTGACTCTGTCTTGAGATTTTACTTTATTGTTCTTTCCCCTGCATTTGAGAAGGAAATTGATGGCCTTTGAGATGACGAGTGTCTACTACAAGGTGCTGAACAGTCTCAGCTTCCATTAAAATTAAAATTAGCATATCACAGAAGGCCTTATGGTTTTTGCAGGGTTGTATCTTTGCTGAGTCCTTAGAGGGGAGGGAAGGGAGGGAAGGCAGGGATTCACCTGGCCAAAGCATGAAAGTTTCAAGAACTTCAGTTGATCTACCTAACCTATGCACACCTCATGCGTTGGGTTCTTTTTCTTTCATTACAGACTTTTATTTTAAGTTCTAAAGAGAGGGAGAGGGAGAGAAAGAGAGGGAGGAAGGGAACTCTTTTAATCATGTATAAAGCATTTATTATTACTTAATTTCAGAATTTAGTTATGAAGGTGTAAAATCCACAGCTGAGTCCATCAAGATTAAACTAAAACACATCAAAATGAGACTGACATGAAACAGTGAAAATCATCAATAAGGTAGTCTCAAACACCACCAGACTATTTCTTCCCTAAGAAAAGTTCTTTCTGATTTTTGTTTTTGAAGATGAGTCTCCTGGATAAACTCATCATGAGGGTTATACATACACAGGCTTTGTATGAAGGCCTACTGAATACAGTGCTTGATCCCAGTGGCAGGGAAATTCAGCACTTACTTGCTTTGTTATTTAACTTACTGATACAGTTGTCACTTTTATCCTGACAACACCCTTATCCTGGACAACTGTTTCTCTTACACCAAAATATTAGGAACATGTATGAATATTTAGTTCTGCGTAGTCCTGTTAAATAAGTAAAGTTGCATCTAACTTAATTCAAAAGTCAAAGACACCTCTTCTTAAAACGTGCCTTAATTATTGAAATCAGCTGACCTCTCAAATAAGTAAAAGTAAAATATGTAATTGATTAAAATTTGTTTCCCTTTCCAAGTTGCCCTGATTTCAACTTCACTCTTCTAATGCCATTATGCTACTAGCTATCAAGTTGCTGTAGGACTCTTCACTGAAGAGTCCAGTTGTCACCTAAATGTGCAGCTAAGATTAAAAAAAAATGTGGTTGCCAATACTCAGAATGATAAAACATAGAACTTCAGAGCAAGGTCCAAACTCGTTTCTAAGCGGTGTTGAATATGCCCTTGATCCATCTGTGCTTTGAGGTCATGTCTAATCAGAAGACTCATTTTGGCAAAATAATTGTATCAGATGCTCACTAGTTAAAGCACACTAAACACCTTCATTCACAAGCAATACTGAATATTCCTTAATTCTACCTATATAAATAAGCTCCAAGTTAGATACCTGCAGTACCAACTCACCTGTGCCCATTATTGGCTGAAGCTGATTGCAAAAGATAAATTTCCCAGGGAAAACATAGACATTTAGATCCTTCATGGAGAGCAGAATTTCAAATTAAAACCAAAAATATTTTGACAGAATGATAATTCTCTCAGGTTTTCTTAATATATAGAAAATAGCTTTTAAAAATATATGTATAATTTTGGTGATGGAAGGTCCTCTCTCAAGGTCTTCTAAAAGACAGTGTTTACAGAGTTGAGAGATTTCCCTGCTTAAAAAAAAAAAAATCAGCCTCACAATCAAATGTATCTTTTTTTATGATTAATTAATAAACATTTATGATGGATTTGATATGTGACGTGTCCTCTCTCCATATACATATACCTCTAGATCTTATACATAAATGTAAACATACATCTACATGTATTTTCACTCACATACACAAATACACATGCTAAGTGTTTTGTAAGGGTGCTATATTGCTTGCTATGTCTTTGCAAATTAAAGATAGGTAAGTGGTTTTACTTTCATCCTGATTTATAAGTCAAGATCAACAGATTGCATTTTTATATTTTAGAATACTCCGTAATTTTGTATTTTATTCAGCTACTACTTGAAATTTAAATTTTATGGAGTATGTTAGGTCATAATCAACATACATAGATGAATTTAAAAAATCAGAATTCTTCTTACATCTTAACTAGTTAAGGAAGAGTGGATGTTATTTCCTTTAATAAGTTTTCTGCCTTTGTGAAAAAGACTAAATTGTTTGGTTTGTGAAGTATTGGTTAAACTATAGCTAATCCACCTATAATCTGTTCCAAACTTACTGTACAGAAAGCCTTATTACTAATCTATACACACATTTTATATCTAAATTGAAGAGAAACCAAGTGGCAAAATCACAAATGATATAATTTTGTAAAATTTATTCACAAAAAGGAAAAAAATCTCTATACTTATTAATTAAGTTTCAGAACTTAGCATTTTGGACCAGCAGTTCCAGAACTCTCCGAACTTTGTTGCAATAATCCATTTATATCCAAATTTATTTATGTTACATAAAATTTTATCTGGAATTTTAACCTCAATCTATGAAAAAGAAATTTCACAAATATATAGTACAAAGAGTTTTCATAGCAACATTATAATAACTTCTTTTTGTAAATTACTGTGCAGATATGCTCAAATGCTGTATAAAGCTTACTCTTAACTTTGCAATACTTTACATTCTGATTGGCTGAGGAACTTCTAATTTTCTCAATCACTGCATCGTTTTTTTGTCTTTAAGTCTATACCCTACAGATCCATTCCTGCTGTTTAGCAAAGAGTCAACCAACCAGAGAAGTTGGATGTACATAATATATATGTGGTTATTTTTTGACAATCTTACTTCTACCATCACCTACCGTATTTCTTAGGCTGCCTCTAGAATACAAATTTTACCCCCTTATCACCTATTTAAATACTGCAAAAATGCATGGAGGACAGATAGTGTTATTTTTATAGAAATAAAAAGAAAAAAAAATGCAAAACAGGGCTGGCAAACCTGGGGGGAGGAAAAAAAAAAACCCCAAACATTTGATTCAGTTCTCACTTTAAATCAAGGCAAATCTGAATTAATTCTATTAACCCTCACTGGCGACAACCAAAGCCAATAGGTCAGAGAATGCCCTGGTTTGTAAAGGTTGAATTCTAACATTGATGCCCTTGCTGCAGAAAGTTTCTCCTCACTTTAGTTACCATCAAGGACAGCAAAGCTCTCATCCCGAGAGCAGCAGCTCTGTGCTTGTGCTCTGTGTTTATGTCTTATAACAAAATCCTCCTCTGCACTGGTACAGGGGAAAGCACAGCAAGCACAGAAAAAGGTCTAAGAGGGGAAAAACAAGAGGTGGAGTGTGGAGGAATTGCAAGTCATAGGTTCTGTGGAGGAGGCTGTGCTCACGCCTGCACCAACCCTTTGTGGCACCTAATACACACCAACATACGGCTCACTTATGTCATGAAACAGCACGGCAATATTAGAGCAAACAAGACCATATGAGAAAGCATATGAGATAACCCACTGACTTTGTAATGTGTAGTCATTGTTGGAAATTATCAGGACAAAAAAAAGAGTTAAAATGGATTTAGAGTTGATGGCTTTTTTTTTCTCTGTCCTTTTATTTCCTTTTTAAAAACCACATTTGTTATTTTTGAAAGTTCATTATTTTCTCTCTAATTTAGCAAACAATGACACAAATAAATTCTACACTGGAGTAAGCTCTTCCTAGCTAGTTCATCTATATTGTATATAATATATATATTTTACACATATGTGTACGTATTTCTTTATACATATATATGTGTAAATGTAAACTGCACGGCAGGGATGCATGCCAGTAAAACATACAGAAAACTCAGAGACACCAAATCAGCTGTCAGATTATATATTATAAAAGTGCTTTTATTTGACAGGCTGGACTAATTCTTATTTGAACAAGGTGTCTGAATGCTCACACCATGTTCAAACTGAAAATGAAGTATGAAATCAGGAAAAGTCCCTCTGTAAGTAACCTAGCCTGGTATTCTGTCAGTGTCTACTCAGAGAAAATAATTTATAAATTGTTTGAGACTCAATCATTTTAATGTTCTACAGATATTTTAGTGTTCTACAGACATTCATAAAGAGATCTTGTCTTTGCACCAGGACCAGCATCACACATTGACTTCAGTGGAAAGATGTAAGGGTCTTTAAAGAACAACACGAACATTAAAAGATAAATTTTCTAACCACTGTATTTGTAAACATGTGATATTTTGCTATAGACTATAATATAATCATATGCAACATGCTATATTTGTAATTCACCTGTTCACAGAAAGGAATAATTCAGACACTGTCTTATGGGAAACTGTGAAAAAAAAAGGCAAAGACAGTAGATATCTATCTATGTCAAATAAATGGAAGCAGTATTTCTATACTTAATATAATTATGCCTTTGGGATCTTCAGCATAAGACTGAGAATCTTAAACCAACCATTTTCATTTGTGATTTTTTACTTTTATATTTCAAGATGATTGCACTCTTATTACTCCTGTGATGGTGTCCAGGCAACAAATGCTATCACGATAGGTCTCTATCACATGTTCTTCTCAAAAAGAGCATGCAAATGAACTATCCAGATTTATCTTTAGAAATCATTTTATTTGAAGATTTAGCTCTAGGTAAAAGAATCACCTGGGATCAAATAACTGTATAATCACAAAAATTTAGGGATGAATAAAGATCTAAGAGCTGATCTAGCCAATCTTAAGTACGCACGATTGTAACCTGCGGTGAATTCTCTGGAGTATTCTCCACTCCAGGTTTAAATGACTCAGGCAATGGAGTCAACATTATTTCCTCTCAGTCTAACCCACCATGCACTTCTTCTCTAGGAATTTTTCCAGATATTCAGACAGCCATCTCTTCTGCTCACTTTCTTATTTACCTTTCCTAGGTTCATAAACCATCGTGTCAGCACTGCCTTAATGTTGCATGTTATTTGATGTTTTATTAGGCCAGTTTTGGTTAACATTAGAGAAAGTTCTGGATGCATACAAACAATGACCACTTGACACAATGCAAGTCTCTGGTAGCTGGAATTACTTCTTATTCGAACACCCACACATTTGCTTTGGTCATCAGTTTGCTCAGTCACTTCCCTCAAGCTTTCCTTAGGAAGCAATCCCTCCATTCTGTCACTTCAACAGTTCCCCCCTTTTTTTCTCTGCATCTTCACAGTTTAACTCATTACAGGTCTTTTTTAATGGCATGTTGTATTCCAGGTAGTCTAATACTCTTATGTTGAAATTATGGGTTCTCAACATGATGCCTTTAAATATACTGCATAAGAGGCATTGTTGCTACTTCACTGTCTTTTATGTTTTTTTTTAATTGCATTTTAAACTGATAACTTCTTATCCACTTCACTCTTAGGTCTCTTCTTATTACTCAGTATCTTTTACTGTTGAATATTTATTTGTTTCAGATTTTTTTTCATGCCTGTATTTCCTCTTTTCCATGTTAAATCTTATATTTTGCTTTCCAAACAATATTGGTAACCTGTCTTGTTTATGCTTATTGTCTCATTTTTCCCTCAAGTATTTATAGCCTCTCCAAATACAGTAACATGAGTTGTTTCGTGTGCCCTTTCCAAATTATTAGTAAATAAGTACTTTCAGATTTAAAGTCCAGTATTCACAGACCTAGACAATAAACTTCACTAAATCACTAAAGTGTAAGCAATTATTTAAGCACATTTTGGGAAAAATATTAATTTTCAAAATTATTAGAACATTAAAATTGCATTTTCCTTCGTTCATTTTTAGACGAGCTCATCATTTTACACCTGATAATTCAAACATCTTGTGGCTTTTAACACTCTCTTAAAGTGTGGGTGTTAAGCACAGGACTGGGCGTCACCTGAGAGAGCAAAACCACAGGGATGAAAGCAGAAAGAACAGGTAAAAATCCAGTTTAAAACTCAAAATACATAAGATTGTATCTATTCATTAGAAATGCCAGTTTTATGTAGGATAAGGCCAACTTAAACGTCTGCTTATTTTAGTAGCTCTTATTTATAGGAGATGCCAAATTGAAAAGACACCATAAGACAGTAAAGACCACCTGAAAAACAGGGACCTTACAGGATTGGGCTCAATGACCAAGAGGTAGTACAATATATTTTGATTCAATAGGTATTTTGGCCTACATTGCTACAAATACTCGAATATATGTTGCTTGTGAAAAATTTGTCCACTGGCCTCCTGGTACACTGTGAAAACTGTGTCAGTTACAGCTGAGCAAACTGAATAGTCACTGGTAGTACACAGATTTTTTTTTCAAAGGTGGAAAAAATTGAGACATTACATCTTTGTGTTAAATATAGTATCTTATGTTTATTGTGTGTACATCCAGGGAGTGTTTCTGCATACTGTGTGTTACTAGCAAAATGTGACCAAATGGCTGACTTTCATTTATCTTAATTGGCATATCTCTTCAGTGATACTCTATTCATTTTGCAGATGTTAAGAGATGTGAACAAAACTAATGAATATTTCCAAGCAAAATGCTTCAAATCTGTATACTTTCAAAGTAGCAGAAATATTTCATTTCACAAATGTATCACATTTATGCTCAAAATAGTCTTTCACTGGGAGAATATGCATGTTTCAATGTTGTCTAACAATAGGGTTTAGAACAGGAGTGGTACCTTTCAAATGTATCATTTACAAGTCACCACTTGTCATTAAATGTAACTGTATGTTCAAGAGGTTTGTAATAATAGCCTTTAATTAAACTGCAGACTGTTAGAGGGTTTCTGTTGCCCTTTAAAGTTCTTAATTATTAGTTATATCCAGCCTTTTATGGCACACTTAAGGTTAAATTAAATAATTAAAATATACCTCCAAGAGAAATAAAGACTTTATGTGTTTTAATTCAATTTCTGAATTTTGAGGTTTTTGAAATAATAACAGATGTTTTGCTTTTCTTGTGTTGGCTTACTAGAATGTGACATACATTAAAAAAATCAGTAGCTTTTTATGGCAATAATTGGTAAGCATGATGCATGTAAAGGAGCTATTTTCTATGTATGGCTGGCAAAAGTGCTAATTAAATAGTTGGTATTCATGGCTATGCTCGTTCATTGTTTAGTGACATACAAATCCAGCGATATATGCCAGCAGACATTTTAAGTTGAATGTTTTCTCCTCTACGCTCTTTGTCATGAAATGGTGGCACCATGATGAGAACACTGGTGTAAGCAAAACACTGAAATATGCTTTAACGTTTTAACCATGTAGCATCACTAGTCTAGTTTTCTAATGAATTTTTAATTTCCTTTTTCTTATAAAGATGCTATGAGTTATCACTGATGCATATTAAATTATATACATGAGTCATTTTCTCACTAAATTTGCATAAAATGGTTAAATGCTAATGCACCAAATGGAGCTTACTGTATCTGGTACAGTAAATATGCTTTTGTAGGTTTTCTGCAATCAATCTCCTGTATTTCATTAACAACCAGATAAAGGTCTGTTCTGAAAAGGGGAAATAAAGACTACTGTATGTACACTGAGATTTTATGATGCCTGTGATGATTTCTACATGGTGATTAGAACCCAGTCTAGAATTAGAATTTGCATGAGACTGAAAACAAAATTCCTTTGCAAGTATAGCTAAATAGTTCCCCTGAAAACAGCCTAGTGCTGCTGATAACCACCAGGCAGCTCATTGAGATTTTACGCATTTAGCATTGAACGCTGGGTTTAAAATGCATCTCCTCGCTGTTTCTCAGTGCAAGCTAAAACTGCTGTTCTTCTCTTATTGTTCCATACACTCACCTTTTACCCACATTAACTGTTCCCTTCTTGTCCTCCTGCCAACAGAAACTCTATATATTGGCCAACATGTATTATAATTGATAGCAAGTTCACAGTAAGAATGGTATCACTGTTGCAATATTATTAATCCAAACAAACTCCTTACATTTAATGATGGAAACTTTGTTTCCTCACTCTTATTTTCTTTTTTAAATCTGGAATATTTTTGGACCTGGTGCAGAAAGTGCTTTTTAAAAATAAATGTATGCTTTGCCCTAGAGTTTCTTTTAATTAATCTTGATAAATAATGAAGGAATGCATAATATATTATTTAGATGCAATGGTCTTAAGAATTTGTGTGGTATTTCAACTACAATTACTGTAATTTATTTATCAGTAAAAAATTTACATAATCGCAATTCAAAATCCAGTGGACTGGAGAGATATCAGAAGGACATCCAGGAATGTGTGTAATGACTCTGGGCAGCAGATTAACTTAATAATATAGTGCTGTGCAAGATGTAGTATATTACAGAGCTATATTTGATTAATCATTTGTAAAACATGAAAGCAAAATTTTGTTTTTTCGGTTTTAAGATAAAGAAAAAATTTGAACACAGAATAGGAATTAAACCATTCTATAGGAAATAAGGTATTGTTCATACTAGAATGGAAGAAAATTTAAATCTAAGTATTGTTTACCATATTGTCCTGGAGTCTCTCTTCTTCAATTATTGGAGGAAATGTCAATTTAATTATAATATCATTAAGTGGTTACTTCATTTTGTGTAGTTATTTTAGTCTATCCCGTTGGTCATCAGTGGTAAAGGACAATGCAGGGAAGAAATGTAAATTTTCTGCCTTATCAATACACACAGACTGGTGACAGAGGTGAGTCATTCCTGGTAACTGTTTTATTGATCTGTATTATGGAACTGTATTAACTGTGGATCTTCCCTCACCACATGAAGTCTTTTTGAGGCAAATGACGTAGAGCTTATGGATAGGATGGAACATAGTAAACCCACTTCATGACAATGCACATGCTGACACAGATCGCGGGTTTCTGGTTTCAAAATTACAAATACAAATGAGCTTGCATATGCCAATTTTATCCATGTACATGCTTCTAAAATAAAAAAGGATATACATAGCTGTCATATGAACCCAGCCATATAAGATTAATGGGAATTTAGAGGAAGACATAAAATTAATATTCATATATTTCCCAATGTTGTATTTATTTTACCCACTGGTAAAATATTGGTACCTCATAAAATCCACAGTACTCAGCTGAACAGGAAGATATATAATGTATGCTTACAACAATTACAGCCATAGAGAAGAAGATTTTAATGGTCTATTTTGAGACAGTTTTCTAATATGAAAAATAAGTGAAGAATTATCTGTGTGTCTGTTTCAGCCCATACCACCACCAGGCTGTACTTTCCTGTGCATCCACAGTGAATTCTGAGATGCTACAGCTTTCTGTGACAGAGAACAGCTAAAGTCAGTATTTCATACTTATACAAAAGAGAGTTAATTTTTACCTACTCCCATGTGCCACAACTGGTACTAAGTTAGGCATGTGAGAAGAAACTGCCTGTGTGTGATATCATCGTTTCTGTGCAGGTTCTCTTGTTAGTGACTAACTTTCTCATACAAGGTTTTTGTATGTTAGATTCCAATTACATTAAACTAGTACCATTATTCTCCAGATAATGATATTATTTGATTACACCCCAAACTTTTGTTTTTTGAAGATAATATTATATATCACAATGATACTGGAGTATTTTTATGGTAATTATTTTTATGGCATTATTAACAGAATAAATGCAATTGAAAAGACATCTTCAAAAAAAAAAAAAAGTTTGGAAAAAACCAATTATATGCCCCTTTGCATTGACACAGAGTTTATTCTGGAAGGAAAATAATCCCATTCAGACCACACAAGTCCTTTTACAAAGGGTGAAATGCCAGTCCTATTTGAGTCAAATATAGACCTACCAAGCTTTGACCCAAAGCATGAGGCACTAATTTTTCCCAACAAACTCTTCTAACACTCTAAAGAAGACAAATTACTGACTGTCTCCCATAGTCCTTTACTTATGAAGTTCATTTTAACCTAGCTCCCACTTTGCCCATGCTGATGTACAAACTGGAGATCAAGAGGCTAAGCAGAAGGTAATTCCTTATCACAGTCTCCTGTGCATTGGCAGTTTCCTTACTAACTTTATCATATGGGTCTGCCAGTCTTGCTCCCTGCTGCAACCTTACTCACATGCTCACAGCACCATCAGATCCATAACAGTCATTAAGCAAATAAAAAAGTTCTATGTTCTTATCACACACTGCACATTAGCGTAGACCTAAACCATCAGTGTTTAGGAGGAGGGAATACCCATTTACTATTTCTCATGTTGTGATTCTTGGGCCTGTCAGGCCCTTGTGAAGGGCCAGGAGCTAGACTTCAGTGATCTCTGTGGGTCCCTTCTAACTCAGGACATTCTGTGATTCTATGATTTAATGCTTCAGATTTCAGTAGAAGCTGAAGGAACTGAAAAACATGGCAGCAAAGCTTCTACAACTGGAGAAGAAAGATCAGTTTTGCTCTGAACTGTATATATCCCTTGATTGTTCTTACATTAAATATGAGTGTTTACCATTCTAGCATAAACCACTTTTAAAGGGTGTTCTTATGGTGTAGGCCACACACAGAAATTTCAAAGGCAAGTGGTCACAGATTTTAAAATTAACAACATCCCAAATGTATGGGGCACCAAAGAGTCCTTTCTGATACATTACTCCTTAGTGATTCCTTTAGTTACAAGGCCTGGAAGCATCCATACCTGTGAGCAAGCTACTCAAAGTCGTAACAGCATCCAAAAATGCACCTATTCTTATAGCATCAACATGGACATGACTGTTGCTGATGCGGGGTTGTCCTGTCTCACCAGGAAATTTTTTAACACAAACAAGGGTCTGGCATGGAGGGGAAGAAAAAAGTTAAAAATCACTTTGGTATGAGGTGACAGCAGGGCCCAAAGAGCCTTTTAGTGGCCCATGCAGAGTGTTTGCTGAACCTGGCCCTGCTGTGGGGGGTGCGGGGCAGTCACCATCGCGGGCGGGTTGTGCTCCACCTGACAGCGCTCTGGAGCCAAGACGGTATCATTAGCCTCGCGCAGCGTGATTTCTCCCTAATCCTCTCCGCGACTTACAAGAAGTTTAAATGTCCATGCATGATGTTATTAACTGGCTTTAGCAACAGCTTAAGACCTGGATATTTTTTTCGGAACCTCCCTGATCGGAGGAGCACACCGGTGAGGCAGTCAGTCGCGATAATAATTACTAGGCACCAGGAGGAGAGGGCGCTGGGTGAGAGGCGGCTCCTGGTCGGGCGGGCAGCGCTAGCGCTGGCAGAAATTAACGGCAGGGAGGGGCGGGCGGTGAGGAGGGGGGCCACGGACTGAGTATCAGCGGGGAGAGCAGAGGCTTGGAGCCCCGGACCGGTGCACTCCGCCGCACCCCGCCGCATCCCGAGCGCGCCGCCGCCTGTCTCCCGGGAAACACCAATCAGAGCAGTCACTGGGAAGCGGGGGCGGAGCCCAGCGGCTGGATCCCGGCATCCCCTCGTCGGTGGGCATGGGCTTCGGCGGATTCAGGCGGGTGGTTCGGGCTTCGAACCGGCGGGGGATCAGCTTGAGGAGCTGTGGAGGGATGTGCGGCCTTGGCAGGGCAGCCAGCGACTGGGGGAGCCCGCGGGCCTAGCGCAGCCTCCACGTTTGCCAGGAGATTTTCCGACCCGTCCCCGGCTCCCCACAGCAAGCATGGATTAGCATTAGTTTGGAATTAGAGAAAAATAGCTTTTTGAGCACCAGGTCTAAAGACACGGACTGAACACTATATTCCTTTCCCACTGCGTTACATACATATACTCTCAAATCAGGTTAGGCAGCCTGGTGTGAGACTCGATCCTGATCCCTGCAAAGTCAGTGGTATAAGTTCATCCGTGTCAGACTTTGACTCTGGCAGGGTCATACCAGCTTTACACCACGTGCTATAGATGTATATGCATACATGCACAGATGTATGTTTATAGTTATATGTTTATACACGAGGGAGAGCTTCAGGAAGAACAAAACAAGTTATTGTTGACAGTCAACAGGAAAGTCAAAGGGCTCCTTTCTCCTTTTCCACTCCCAGAAAGGGCCATAAGAAATGCCCTAATTTTTACCTCATGCACTTGCCATTTAGATAGGAAATTTAATTGTTAGAGTCTGACATTTTCTTTCTTCTAAATTAAAATAATGGAGGCTATAAGGGTAATTAATGCACTCACTCCAGGGTGAGCAACCTATGGAAGTGGTGCACATTTTAAAAATTCAAATGGACTTCTTCCATCATGTCTCTGTGGGACAGCTATGCACACCCAGCCCTCCTTCTAGGAGTAGCCAACAGAAATCAGAAAACAACTTTTAATTCATATGGAAAGGGTGGGATCTGGCCTAACAGGCAGCATGTCCTTGGCTTCTCCAATTAAAATAGATGTTGTGAAATATTTCACAACATCTATTTTAATTGAAAAAAACCAATGCACCCTATGCTATTGTACATTAATGGCAACTTCAGGGAAGAGGAGATTCATACATGAACTATTGGTACAAGTATTGGTACTGTCTTATTTGGAGAGGTGAAGAAACTCCCCCCTCCAACAGCTGCCAGGTTTTGTTTGGTGGGCAGGGAAGTGGTGAAGGCCTGGCTTCTCTTTAAACCTCCACGACACTTGCCTGTGCTGCCCCACTTCTGTTCTGCTCTCAGATGGCCCCAGCTGCCCCTCACTCACAAGTGGTTACATGAGAAAGTCAGAAAAGAAAATTTACCCAGCCACCCTAACCAATCCTCTGCCTGCACCATGCACCAACATTCCCAGTGTCCAATGTTGCAGATGATGGACCTGCTGGGAAAGGCAGCAGGTGGAGCGGCTGAAGGGATGCATTACTCGGCACAGGGGCAGTTATTAATTTTTTCAAGTTTTTATGCCAAGAACTGTACAGTGCTTTATGAAACACAGGCAGAGTCACAGTCACTTAGATTTAAAACACGGGCATTCTAACAAAGCACAAACAAGTAACTCCTCACCATGCCTTTAAGCTGTTCCTTAGTCTGCACTGTGCATGAACACTAAGCAGAGGACTGAACTGAACAGCATTCATAACAGAAAACATTATAAAGTGAGGGTAAAAAAGCAGTAGTTAAAAATTGAGAGAACTGGAAGCTTTCCTTCTGGTACCTGTGTCAACACTGAGATGCCCTAATGAATTTCCTCTAGCACCTGGAAAAATATATTTCCCTTTTTTTTGCTTGTCTTATTACTACTAAACATTCAAGAAGAAATAGATTCAGAAGAAGCAACCCATGTACTATGGAGTGCATTTACTAATATCTATCCCAACCTGGAGGGTTAAAATAGTAGCTGAATATAAGTTTGTTTGCAAAGTTTATTTTTTAAATTTCGTGATGAATTAGCCAGCTCTATGTGCTGAACTAATTTTAAGAAAATTAAAATGTTTATCTGGCTAAAATAAATTGTAAATGAACTCATTTTTTCCTCCACCTGTTTTTTGTTGTATTTCATGCATTGTAGACCCTAGCAATGATATTAGTTCTAGTGTGGGAAAATATTATAATTGAGATCTGCTAAGTTATTTGCAGACTTCAAGTTTTTCTTTACACTGTGCTGACGTTTAGTACAGCCCCGGTGAGGAAAACAATGCTGCCATTCACAGCTCTAGACGTAGATTTCAATCGACTTAAGCGGGCACAATGAAACTTGGTCATTCGCTGGTTACCCATATTGTGTTCTCAAATTTTCTCTCAGCAAAAGTATAATGACTCAGTATTGTATGGTTCCATAGACAAGGACTCAGAACAAGAGACACTAGTTTTGTCTGATGGTGTGAGAAAGTCGTGAAGGGATCTTTTCTTCCAGATGGTGTTAAATTCAGCTGCCTTTTTAACATTGCCTTGCACAGCAATGTGCTGCTCCCTTTTCACAAAGAATAAGCCCGGGTCCCTGCTAGTTAACATGCATACTCACGCAACCTGCAACTACACTCCAACTGTTTTACAATGCAGTGGTATGCTAAATAAACTTCCAGTGCAAAAACTAGCTTTGAGAGAACCGCCCCACTGATAATTAAACTTTTTGTTCTTGTTTTGGGGGATTTTTTTTATGTTACAGAAAACTTCATTGTTTTTTGTTTGATTTTTTTTTTCCCACAAGTTTTAAGGGAACAGCACCTAACAGATATATAATCCTAGGAAAGGATTACTTTTCGGAGTTACTTGGTGCATGAGCCTCTTAAAGCATGATTGAGGGCCTGCTACCACATTTCAAAATGTTCTCTTTCCCCAAGTTAGAAGTTAGCTGTGCCAGAGAAAAGATGCAGAGAAATGAGGCGCTTTGCTCCTAAAGAAGTGAAGTAGTAATAAAAATAATAGTAATAACAGTCGTATTTTATTGATTGATAATGTAACATTAATAAGGTACAAAACAATTTAAAGTGACAATGGCCAACATGCGATTATATGCTGCTGTTTTTCTAAGGTGTTTTTCTTCGCAGGTTTACACTGGAGACCAAGACACAAGCAGCAGCTTAAGTAAATTGACCCTTTTCATGACTAAGTAAACAATGGGCTTCCCCAGAAAACAGCTTATCGCCTTAATTGAAGCTATTTGAGAAAGAAAATCGCTCACTTTGTCATGTAAATGTTAATTGTAGTAGACAAAATGGCTCTAGGTAAATAGCACCTCCAGACAAGCAGTAAATGAGAGGCGTGCGGGCACTCGGCGGTGAAAGGCTGGTGGCACAAACACGGTTCCGATGTAAATAAACACGGCTCCCCTCTCTGGGCGCTGCAGCAATAAAACTTTGGCACGCGTAGAGCAGCCAAAACGGAGGTTTAACCTCAAAAACAGCCTTGCCGGGGCCTCGGACGGCACTGCTGGCAGCCACGAGGCGGGACCTACGACGAAACTGAGGTTAACAGCTACGGGGAGGATGGGGTAACTTTTGGGGCCAAATTCTTTGTTTTAGATAGCAAGCCTGCTGCTTCCAGGACACCCTGTTCCATCCCTCTCACGGTGTGTGGCATGACGAAGAATATTCCCGCTATAAGGCCCAAACCAATTTTTTTATATAACCAGTTCAAGAACAAAGTAGAAATACAAGAGAAAATTAAATAACAATAAAAAGCGGCGCACAGAGGGCTAGCCCCGGACAGATGGAGACCACTAAGCCCCCTTCTGATCTTATCTTATTTCTGATCTTATTTTAATCTGCCTTGGAGAACGTTCGGTTTCTAACACAGTATCACATCCCAGCGTGCCTCCGGGAAGACGCTTAGGTCAAGTCCAGAGGAAATATGTTACCCCGAACAATTAAACCTCCTCGATTTCACTGCACGAAGCGCCTAAGCCGCGGTAATTACAAAGGTGAATAGCACCCGAACTAATATTTGTTAAAAACACGAGGATCTTCGCAATACCGACAAGCCTGCCTTTCCCTTCCTCCTCTGGGACCAAAGCTCGCATCCCCCACCCCGCTCCCTCAGCAGGAGAATGGCGCAAGTTCCGCCTGAGCTCAGGTTCCGCCCTTCTTCCGCGGCGGGAGGCGGAGGAAGCCGGGGCGTCCACTCGCCTGGCACCTCTCGGATGGCCGCGGGTGGGAGATGCTGTCGCGGGTGCCGGCGGTGGCTCCCCCCGCCCGACCCCATCCCCGGCCCCGGCCCCCGCCGGGCTGTCTGTCACCGGCCGCCGGGACACGGCGTTGGCACTTGCCCCGAGCGTGGGAATGGGAGCGCCCAGCCGTTCACATCTCCTGCACGCCGTTTAACAGAATCAATTAGGCAAGACAGACCCTCCGCTTCTCCACTCTCGCACGCCCCTTCCCCTCACTTTTTTTTTTTTGTTTTTTGTCAGGACCATATACGTCCTAATTATTTCGGTATGGGATGCCAGAGCTGTTTCCTGGATAGATCTGATCATCCTTAAACAAAAAGAGAGGAGGCGCACACGTGGGTTTTGGAGTAAATGTCACTTTCATTTCCAATGCTAGGCGCACAGCAAGGCACAAAACATTTTTTTACACTTTGACAGGGGGGAGGCGATCTCGTCTCCATCATGTCTTTCTGCTTCAGTAGCTTCCTCAAGGAAACCCTCTCTCAACAGAGAAGCATCTGTGCTAGCGTTTTGAATAGAGAAATAAAAATCGGCCATTACTTTTTTCCCCCCATTTTTGTGCAGCTCCGCCGGGTTCTCAGTAGATATAAATTATTAAGCTTGTCTACACTTCAGTGTAAAATTTTTCTGAAAGCCTGCTTTCATAGGATTTGAAATTAACCTCGATGCTTTGTCTCAGATGCACACAGACAGGTTTTGGGTCGGTTTGTTATTTTTTTGTTGGTTTGGGTTTTTTTTCCTCAGTTCAGTAGTCCACTCTGTATCATCAATATCACCGTCTTCATCATCACCAACTACCACCTTTATTTTTAAGGCGACTTCATTGCAATGAATCACTTTGCAAAATGAAACTCATAATTAGCTTTCTAATAGAAAAATAAATCATGTATATCCTCTTAGCCCGGGTTAAGGCTGGCTGGTCTGGGTTTGTCTTTATTTATTCAACAGCAATAGTTGCACATGCATTGTTTATCATCAGTACCATGTCCTCTGTGCAGTGGCTGGCTATCCATTATATGCCATCTGACAACTTCATATTTTGGAATGAGTATGCCATTTAATTTCATCCACTCCCACCTTCATCTGTAAAAATATTAGATTCAATAAGCATTACTGACCCTTCTCGAGTTTTACTGTCTCTCGCAGCAGTCTTTCATTTTCACACGTTGTACGATGATCTTGAAGGAGTTTTTACTTTCGGTTATCTAGCTTTATGAAGACCAAAACACTCATACAGCTAGATAACCAAAGATAACAACTCACTTCCCTCAAAGCTTTTTTTAATTTTTTTTTTTTTTCTAGTCCTTGCTAGAATCCAGAGTTTTTCTGGCAAACAGACATGTTGTTTTCTCCAAGAGCACCAGTGCTGCTTTAAAATGTTCATCCTTTTATGCAAGTGTCTCTGTATGTATGTGCAGCTAATAACATCCAAGAGAAATCTGTTGCCTTCGAAGTTTATTCCGAACTTTTTTTTTCAGCCAGTAATTTCCGGCAGGGATAGCCAACGATTCATCTGTTAATACCAGAAAATAAAACCAGTCATTAAGGTGCTTCAAGCTGCGTTAAGAGAGAGGAGCATCCATCCTTTAACAGGCCTCTATTTGCATTGTAAATCGCTTCGTTCTCACGAACGACTCTTTAGCCTCTATAAAGATGCAAAGCCATCGGCAATTTCCAGCGCAGTGTAAGGAGCAAGAAGAAGAAAAAAATTCCATTTAGTAGAAAGTAACAAGATGATTCGAGGATGCGTCTCTTGATCCCTTTAGATTATGTACGGTATAGATCTCTTTGCCAAATGGTGGCAGCTTGATTGCAAATATCTGGCGTGCAGTGTGTATTTTAGAGGGGGAAGATCCTCGCTTTCTCGGGGCTCCCAGAGCTGGGGAGAAGAAGACGCGGTCTTGCCGGCTGCTGCTGCCCCCGGTCTGAAAGAAGGAGGAAAGGGCCATCATTGGAGGGCTTTCAGTGCCAAAATGCGGGCCAGCCAGGCAAGGTCAAAGGTCCTGGACCGCGGGAGACCAAGGTAATGATGATGTCATGAGAAACCTCAAGTACACACGGCTATTGATATGCATGAGCGACCAGCCACCGGCGCCGGGACCGAGCCCGGTCTCGCCTCCAGCATCGCCGCCTCCGCCGTCTTGGCGCGGGGGATCCGCCCGCCGCTGTCACCTTCCTCCTCCTCGGCAGCGCAGACCGCTTCAACATCCAGAGGCCGGGAGGCAGGAGGCTCTCCCCCGGGGCGGGAAGCAGCCTGCCCGGCCCCGGGGAGAGCAGGGGAGCCCCGAGGAGCCCGCGCTCCTCTTCGGGCAGCCCCCGCCGGTGCGCAGCGATGCAGCGGCGGGAGCGGGGCCTGGTACTCAGAGGCCGGGAGCAGGGCTGTGCTACGCAGTAAGTCGATGTGTAATTACATTGACAATTTGCTCTGTCGTAGGTGTCTGCGGGGCTTTGGGGTTTTTTTTGTTTGTTTGTTTGTTTGTCTGTTTGGTGTGAGGTTTGGTTGTTTTTTTGGTTTTTTTTTTTTTTTTGGTTGGTTGACTGGTTTGGGGTTCTGGTTTTGGGTTTTTATTTTTTTGTTTGTTTGTTTGTTTGGTTTGGTTTTGGTTTTGGATTTTTGTTTGTTTGTTTTCTGTTGTTTTGTTTTGGTTTGGGGTTTTGTGTTTTTGTTTGTTTGTTTGGTGGGTTTTGCTTTGTTTCGTGGTTTGTTTTTTGTTTTGTTTTTTTTTGACTCCACATCTCCGTCGTGCTTCGCGCCCGGCGTAATTCGCAGCTATTTACAGCGAGATGGTCCAAGATGTTTTCCTCTGCCTGTCCGCGGGGGAACCTGAGAGCAGCAGGTTCAGTGTATTCTGTGGCATCAATTCCACCTCTCCGCCCTTCTACCCTGCCCCCCTCCCTCCCAGCTTGTGTGTATCTCTATGTCTGTGTTAAAAAGCTACACAGGTGAACATTGCAGCAACATTTGTTTAAGGTCATGCATCATCACCTGACGAAAAGCCTTAATAAAACTGCTGATTCATCGTTTATTTTTATTAACCTCGTACTCAGAGTGAAGAAATGCATGCTAATGTCTTTCTAAACTGTTAGGATGTGTTATGTGCAGTTTTAGGATTTAAGCCTCTCAGTTTCCCCTTCCCCACTCCCCCAAAAGAACATTACACTTTGAATTATTTAACAATATAATTTGCATGGAATTTTTGTTACTCTGAAGTGCAAACTTTAAAGGCCTCCTGAGTATGTGTGATGTAATGAACCTTCTCACTAAGATCTACCATATTTTATGTAGAAATTAAAAAATGCACTTCAACAGCTGCAGTGTGCTGTGGTCAGTATAACACACACCAAAAAATTCAGCACACACAGACTATGGAGTGCTCTGAACTCCTAAAGGAATAACAATTTAAAATTCATGCTGCTTCTAAGGTGCAAAATATAACACAGCATATCATGCACTATGTTCCCGCACAATTAGTTAATATGTCACACTGCATTTAAATACATTTTTTGTAAATTAACCTGTGTTTGCATAGGTTGCTAATTTTTAGGTGGAATTTTTTAAATGCATGGAGTCAAACTAAAGTTGTTGCTCTGTGTTGGCTGCAGAGCTTGCTTGTATGATAAAGGAAATGTGTGTTTGTGTGTATACAGGGGAGCCATATGTACATGTGTCAGTCTAGGTACATGTGTGTGTATGTGTTTGAGCTAAAATATATATGTGGATGTATGTAGTTACACCATAAAATATCAAGTAACCAGCCCATTTTTTATCATGATTACAAAAGCATGAAAACAGGGAAGTAATCTCCTTTGTCAGATACTGTTCAAAATTAATACTGTCATCAAGAAGTATCACAAAGACATTGCTAATCTGCCAGTCTGCTAAGTCTCAAATACTGCAGAAATATTGCTAATTTATTTCTCCTTCCAGATTCTAAGCCTTTGAAATCAAGCATTTCTTTTTTTAAACAGGTATTATTTATCCTCATATAGACTGCTTTTTTACAACCAGTGCTTTTACTTGAGAGACATAAGAGCTCATTGGGCCAGTCTTCTTTGTGGAAAATTCAGAGACTCACACAAAATGGTTAGAATACTTATAATGCTGCATTATGAGTTACTGAACTTCTTCATTACCTCTCAGGCTGTTCAGGCACAACAGGAGCAACTGAATCAGACATCTGATACATCCAGAGGCACACGATCACTTTGATATTATGTAAAATTCTAATGAGTTTTTCTGAATTGGCAGATAGGCAGAAAGATGTGGTTTTTATGGCAATAGCTAGGGGCAGTAGTGCTGGTGATCAGGCATGTGTTGCATAGGACAGGCTTATGAGCTTATGGATTAAATTCTTTCAGTCAGAGTCACGGAAATTCAAGTGCTCCTTGTGTATGTATGTGTGTGTGTGTGTATGCTTATATAGGTGTCTATGTACATATATAGGTGTGTATGTATGTATCTGCATATAACCATATTAACACAGATGGATATGTACATGTTCATGCAAGCGCATCACCAGATGTCACATGTCACCGGATTTACACTTAAATGCAAGGTATATTATTGCAAATGGGTATTTCCAAAGATGTAAGGTGTACCTTCAAAACACCGAGCCCTGTTCTCACAACCACCTCACTTACATTCTGACTTACTCTGAAGTAACTGCAATACACACGTTTTGTTGATTACTCATTGGAGCACGTCAAAAGAGCCAACATGATGGTTATGATGTAGCTGATCATTAGCCATATTATGGATTGCATTTTCTAGCTCTCAGACACTTAGTAAGACCTTAAAATGATCGGGTGTCCATTAAGTATTTGCTTATTCTGAATATTACAAAAATGTATGCAGGAGTTTAAGGCACATTTCCAAGACTTCAACGTGGAAAGTTTAAGCAATGCACAGTTTTGAAAATTCTGCCCAAAACATCACCTGAATTGTCGAAAACAGCAGTTAACACAGCCTGCTCTCTTCCAGTTTACATAATTGAATAAAACTTATTTATTCCAAAGTCACTGTAGAAACATCAGCCTATTGGAAGACATGGAATACAAACACTGACTTTTTCCTCCTAGTTGCCTAATAAATTCCCACTAATGGCCTGCAGATTAGTATGTGATTGTCATGCTTGCTTTCTAATCTTTTTATAGGTCTGCAGACACCTGTGACATAAAGAATATCCTGCATGGATTTTTTAAGAATAAACAGTCTTTACTGACTTTAAAGAGGAATGCTTATGATTCTCTAATCATTGCAATCAGACCCCCATCCTATCTCCAGCATCCCCACCTTCTGTGTGGAAGACACACAGGAATCCCCCTTAAGCTGCTGTGAGGTACCTAAGAGGGCGTAGTGTTACATAAATTCCATTTTCACACTAAATTATGGCAGAATTCATGTAGAGTTAAACCACCATGGCATGCCAGTACAGCCCAGGCCACCTCTCCTTGTAGAGCAGCATCCCTTTCCTCCCAGCCAGGTAAGTCACTTGACTGTCTTGCCTTTCAGTAAAGGTGCCCCATCTTTTCTTTTGTGATCATTATTTCATTTGACAACAACTGCAGATTGTACTTCTGTTATGTTAAACCTATAGTGTGCAAAGGGATATCTACCACAAATTACAAACTAAAAAATGTCAGATTATTAAGAATTCAGTCTCAGAAAAAAATACATTATCAAACCCACACACAGTCAGTGATTACACCTGGAAATACTGTGTGCTGTTAAATAAGATATATTCATATCTGTAGGTGATACATGTCATTGTCTGACTTCTATTAAACAAACAAACAAACAAAAAAATTACTGTTTCTTGTCGTGATTTCATTACCTGTGTTCTGTCTGTGTTGTCTAAACCTGAAAAATAGCCCCCTCCAGAAAAGCAAAGGATCACAATTTAAGCACTTTCAGTGTTTGATTCTTGTTCCAGAAATGCATGTGAATGGGTCAACCTATGTGTTTAGAAGGCACTGAGTATATTAACTTCCAAGATTATTAGATAAATCACTAAAACGCTTGACTCTAGGTTAAATGGGGAAATAACTAGCCACATTTCCTGAAGATGATCTAATATGACAGAAAACAGATATGAGTGATGTCCTTCTGTATCTGCAGGGTTAAATATGGTAATCAATATTTACAGGAAATCATATGAATAATTTACGTTTTTAAAATTTTATTGTTATTTCTGGAGAATTACGGTTAAAAATAAAAGGCTAAAAATATTATTTGGGGCTGCTGAATAGAAGTGACCGAAATTATAGAGGCAGATCTATGATTTGCATGCTACAAGCTGCCAGTTACTTAATAAAGGATGGAGGCTCCACCTAGCCTTCAGTTCAAAACATGCAAAATATACTAAGCCAGCCTTTCCCCACTGGATTTCCCAGCCCTTCCAGACCTATGCTGAAACCCGAATTACCAGGAAGGCGTGGTCTCTATTTACAGCCCCAAAAGCTTATCAAGGGCCGCAGGGTTAAATAAATACAATGTAAGCTGCTCGCTTTCATTGCATTATATCCAATAGAGCAGCCTTAGCTGAAAGAAAAAATTAAATAAATTCTTATTATTATTTCGCAGGGAGCAACGGTGTTCTTAGATGTTACAATGAAGGAGTTTCACTCGTTCCACGGACCAGTGTGGACCGGGGTTGTTGAAGGATTTTGACCACTTTTTTGGTGGATAGAGAGATGTGAGGGGACACTCCTGGGCCATGGTGAGCAGCTGGGCTGCACCCTTCTGCCAGGTACGCTCCTGAGCTGAGCTGTTTTGGCCAGGATGGATTTGGAGAACCTGGGAAGTGATGGCTGCTTGTTCTGAGTGATCTGCTATGTGGGAGGCACTGGATGAACAAACTGCTGTGAGCAATCCCTTGCACCTCGACCAGCTGCAAGATATGCCTCCAACTTCTCTTCTTCCCCCTCCTTTTTTGTCCTGCCCATTTCCCTCCCCCCTTTATGTTTTTTCTCCAGTTTTTTTTTTAATTTTGTTGTTATTATTGTTGTTTGGTTGTTTTTTTAAGCTCAACTATGTAAAGGCCTGTTATACTTCAGCCCTGTGACTGTTTGTTCCTGTGCCTGCACACCTGCACACCTTTTGAGGGCACCCAGGCATTGCAAAAAAAAGCTCCCTCAGAAGCCACAGCTCGGCAACTGCTGGTAGTCTGCCAGATAATTAACATTTCCCGCAACCAAATACAGCTCCACGACCAACAGGTTTATCTTCAGACACACAAAACCAGCTCACCAGCATAAGACGCTGTGTCCAGTCATAAAACCTTGCCTTGTTAATCAAATGTCCCTTGCCAGGAGCAAGAACTCTGTCGGGGAGACCCTGTCTGGCTACCCGGGGAGAGGTGGCCTCCACGGGCTCACAGGGATCTGGGAAACCTCCACCTGCCCGGGGCTCAGCACCCGAAATTTTGCCAGGAATTCAGGACACCAACACACATACATAAACACTTGCGGTACTTACATTTCTTCGCCTTTATCAGGGAAAGATGTGACCCCAGATCTAGGGGGAAAGCTGAGCCAACGATGACAAACAAAGATCCCCACGGCCAAGGCCCCTCAGAGCAGAGAAAGCTCTCCCAATTTTCCATAAATTCACGTCTTTCCCCTTGCCATCCCTATTTAAAAGTGCTGCTTAGCTCCACAGTATTATTCTTGTTCCAAGGACTCTAAAAGAGTTAGAAATGTTCCATCCAGAAAAATGGGAGAGAAACACAGAAAGTTGGCTTGGGTTTGCCTTATATTTTTTCTTTTTTTCTGCAATGCTTCCTATGCCCCGGAGTAGAAAGTGAACTGTTGTATGTGAGGCTCTGCAAGTTTTTTGGGGGAGTTGGCCAAGGTCTAGTCCAGCCCTCTCTGCTGAGGAGGACGTGCTCTGAAATTCAAGCAATTTCCCCAACGCTTTTGTTGCTGATGAACTGAAGCCCTATTGTTCATCCATTGCCACGGTCTTTTTCAGTTCCTATTATAGGTTGTATGTTGCCAGAGATAATGAATTTGCACCAAAACCCTCTCATAGTCCCATTTTGACAGACGGAACAAATTAGAAATGTCTAGTGTAAAGAAGAGCAATGGCTACCTCTTCCTAGAGAAGAAGGGAAGCTTGCATTTCTTTGGAAACTTAGGAAAAAAAAAAAAAGTGAAGCAAAAGGTCGAGTGTTCTAAGGTGTTTTTCTTCAGCTAAATTCCAGAAGAAGAGTTTCATCCGAGTCTTGTTTCTGGAAGGCACTGCCATTTGTGCAACTTTTGTCCAAACCAAGTAGTCGGTCAACAGCAGGAAAAAGAAAAAAGAAAAGAGAAAAAAATTAGAAAAAAAATCGTAACAAAAAATACCCTTCTCCCATCCCTGCTTTCATGCGAACTTGTAGCGTGACCTCTCGTCGCTGGAAGGAGGGTGTCCTAAAGAGCTGCCCGTTCCTTCTATCCCCACTCATCCATCGCTCTGGGTTTGGAAACAGCGTGAAAACGCCCGTAAAAGCCCCGGCTAGGTTTTAGGGCGCAGGGGGCGGGTGGGGAGAAGTTTGGGTGTGCGCCGGAATGGGAGGTGTGCGGAGAGGAAGGGATGGAGGCAGGGATGGAGGAGGGATAGAAGGAGAAAGGTGCAGGGCGAGGGGGCGGCAGGATGGCTCGTTCCTGCACCAGCCCCCGCCTGGGGGGCGTGTGGGGTGTGACGCCTGGGGGGCGTGTGGGGCGGTGTCATGTTGGTCCCTCACGGTGAGTCTGCTTTACGCGACGCCGCGAGTGGGCAGCTGTTAAGGAGTGTATGTGTGTGGGGAGGGGGCTGAGAGGGGCAGGGGAGGGCGGGGGGAGGGGCGATGCTCAAAAATTAATAAATATATGTATATATACACGCTACAGACGCTCACACACAGACAATTTTATATATATATATATATATATAAAATATGTGTGTGTGTGTTTGTATATGTCAGATGTGTGTCAGATGTGTGTCCCGCTCGGAGCCCGAGGCTCTAGGGAGTGGGAAGCAGCTCCGCTGTCTCCGGGCACGGATTTCCGCGGAGTGTTTCTGCGGGGAGATCTCCACCGCAGCCCCGGGCAGCCGGGCATCCCCTGCCGGCACAGCCCCCGGCGATCGGGCGAACAAAGAGAGCTCTGTGAGGACCGGAACGCCAGCCCCGAGAGAACCGAAGGAATTTAGCACGAACAGCTGGCTAAAAAAAAAAAAAAAAAAAAAAAAAAAAAAAAAAAAAAAAAAAAAAAAAAAAATTTATAAGAGTCGACACTGCTACCCCGGCCAGAAAAACACCCGCGTTTCCGCTTCCTGGCGAGGGCATTGAAGATTAGTTGAAATGCTTGAATGGAGGAGCGGTGAGTGTGCGGGTGTGCAGCCCCAGGAACGGCTGTGCCAAGGTCCACAGAGAGGCTCTGGAACAGCTCACAGCAGGCTGACAAATGAGTTAATGACGTCAGCAGCAAAGGAGAGAAATTTGGGTCCTAACAGAGAACATCCCTCTCATCCCGCCGCCTAGCCGGCTGAAGTTCTGAAAGTTCTCCCTAACATCACGATACACTGTAGAGTCTCCAGAAGAAGCGGTGTAAAGGAAGGAGGAGTACACACCGCTCTCATCTACCACCCGCTACCACCGTATGCTCATCGATTCCCCGCTCACATTGAGCTTTCTCCCAGTGGAGGGAGGGGGAGATCATGGCAAAGCCGGGAGACCGGCTTGGACTTGCAGAACAGACAGGCGGGGGCTGAGACTCGAGATGAGGACTGCGGCCACCCCACTCCTCCAGCCACCCGCTTCTCCCTCCCTCCCTGTCTCCGAGTCCCGTACCCGCGGTTCGCTGTGGAACAGCGCCCAGATGGATGCTGCGCCTCCGCTGGCTCAACGCTCCTCTGTCATGCAATGTTTTGGGGAGGCAGTAGAGAAATTTTCTTATTATCATTTTAAATTGGTTAGAAATTTCTATTTCCCTCTCGTCTCCCGATGCAAAGAAGCGGCAAATAACGTCTAATTAAAAAAAAAAAAAAAAAAAGAGAGAGAGAGAGAGAAAGGGCAGGACGGACTCGCCGGTCCTGAGGGAAGGTGGGCTTTCTTTTGGGGGCGAGCGTTGGGGCGGGCAGTGCTGCTGTTGCTGCTGCTGCTGCTGCCAGAGCCTATTTCATATGGTAGAGCGCGGCCGAGAGCCTGCGCGGCCGCGGAATAGCGCGGAGCATCTCAGCGGCTGCGCCTCCGCCCCGCGTCCCCCATCCCCACTTCACGTTCAAGGTTTAGAGAAGAGGTCACGTCCACTGACGTCAACTGGAGGCATACGGCACGTCCGCCTGCATTTACATACATCAAGGAAATTAGGGCATAAAAAATAGGAAAAAAATAGAATATGCAAATCCCCCTGCTTAGAGAAGAGATTGCCGATTCTGGGAACGATCGTCCCTATTTGCGGAAGATCCTAATTAACGGAACAAAAAACTGGGCCTCTCTCTTCTTCTAAACATCATCATCATCCACAACAAAATAAGCATCCTCGAAATGAGCACTCGGAGCCGGTCTGCAGCGCGATCTGGGAGCGGGCGGCCCCGATGTGAATGCAGGGCTCCACCGCTGCGCCATTCTCTTCTCCTCCTCCTCCAGCTCCTGTTGGCTCCAGCGCGTATTACTTTTAATACTGATGCATATGTAAAGGTATATTTGCATTGTTTTTAATTTACTGAAAGTTGTAGCCTATCGCTTTTCCTTTGCCCTCTTTTATCTATCTGTTTAAATATCTTTCCTTTCCCTTCCCCTCCCCATTCCCCCGGTTTTTGGCGAGATTCTGCAGTGTGTCTCTATATACAGTTTCCTCCATGCTTCTGTTTGTATAAGGTTACAGACTGTGTACAGTGCTAATACTACAAATCAAGGTGCACAAGATGCTTATTGGGCCTTAAGAAGGGAGGAGGATCTTATTGCCCTGCTCAGCTATCACATCGCTGGCTTGAAACTGGGAGTTTGCCTAATTAAGTTCATATTAGGAAACAAATTTTAAAAACCACCAACACCCCCGCTCCTGCCCCGTTTAAGGGTATAAAGACATACAGATATCTCAGTGCTGTGTGTTATGACCCATAAACACACTTATATCTGCCTTGGTTTCAGGAATCGTTTATTTCAATATCTTCTCTTAAAATGTGCAGAGCCAGGTACGGAGAGCTTTCTCCAAGGAAGACATTTTGTATTTTCTCTCTTAGGTGCTGCATTATTAAATGTATTACACCTCATTTTAACGTGTGCAGCCTTAAATCCACTACATAATTCTTTATAGAAAAAGCAGCTTTTTAGATGTTGTTTGAAAATACGCTCGAAGCCTTACGCTTGCTTTACCCGAAAATCCACAGGCCTTGAATTATATGAAAAACATTTTTAACATATTTCGATTTAGCTTAATGGGTAACAATAAGAAAGAAGAGTAACAATAAGAGTAGTTTCAATATGATTAAATCCAGAAGATTACTCTGTTTTTATAGTCCGGAAATGTTATGTTTTTAAATGAGAAACCTTATTTTCCTAAGAAACGAGGGGAAAAAAAAAAGCTCAAGTACATGGATAGATAATTATTACACTATGAATGACTCACCTGCATGGATGTATCAGGCAAAAGTTAGCCTTCTTCAAAGACTGACATGCATGTATTTTTTTTAAATAAAGAGTGGAGTGTCTGTGTTTCTCAGTGCCTGTTTCACCACAAGTATACTTTAATTCTTTGTCATTTCTCACGGTATTCCCAGCGCTGCCTCTCCTTCCAGTTTTACGAACCCTACGCTGATATGCCATCCAGTAAAAAGTGGTCAGATGGCTACACGTAAAATATTTAAAGAAATAATACCATCTCAAAACGGAAATCGTCACGGTCATCCCTTAGGTTAGCTCTTACCTTACTACATCTAGCAGCAAGTCACTAGGAAAATACTATTTTTACACATTTTTATCAACAGTGGGTGTCGGGGACTCCTGGCCCACGGATGCAACCTGACCACCCCCCCTCCCGGTCCCTTTTAATTAGCGCTCGTGCAGTTGTCGCTCCCTTGCGGACCCGCATTAGCGTGTGCCGGGAGGCGGGAGGAGGTGAGAGCGGGTCAGTCCATCTTTCCGTTCCCGCAGCGCATCCCGCATCATTCCCTCCCTCCCCGCCCCCTCCTCGGTGCCTTACCCCGCGCCTCGCCGCAGCTACGACGGGACAGGGGTGGCCGCCGCCTGCGCCCCCGGAGCACCCCCCAGGCCGGGCTGCCGGGGGTCCGCCTCGCAGCATCCCTCCCCCCTGCTCCCCTCCTCGCCCCGCGTTACTGCGCGGCGTCCCCGCGAATCACAGCGGCGGCTTTTGAAGAAGCCCCGGGGGTGGAGGGGTTGGAAGCGCGCCCCTCCCTCCCCGCCTGCGCTGCTGCCTGTGCCACGAGCAGCGTGGGGAGAGCTGCGTGTCCCCCCCCATCGCAGACACTTGCCACTTGAACATGACGGGGGGAATAGGAACAATAAATGCCACCCTCGTTCTCCCCCGCCCCCGCGCCCCCGCGTTACCTAATATCGGCCTTTTACTGCTAAAAATACGGGTCTGCACCGATCATCCTGGGTGATGGAAATACCATCGAAGTCGGCGATTTCTTGGATTTTCGTCCAAGGATAGATAAACAAATGAATACATAACAGCACTAATAATGCTCAGATTTCGGGTAGCCGCTGCAGCCACGGAGATGAGACAGGGCGCCGGGTTGAACATACATAAATGCATGAAATAAATCCATTTCCACATCTTCTCATTATTTTTCCCCACCTTTTTTTTTTTTGGAGGTTTTTTTCCCCATCAATACTTTTAATAACTATCGTCCTCTAAACCCAGTATTCATCATTTCACACTTAAATTTTCTGCCTTGTCTCTTCATCCTTGTCGTCTTATCATATATGTAAACCTAACTGCTTATGGTTGTACACGCGAAAATTATTTTTTAGAAAAGTGGAGGTGTAGATACTGTGGATATCGTGGAAGGACTTTTTGAAGTATTTTCTTTTAATTACTCCCCTTTTCCTTTTGGTTTTTTTTTTTAAATTTTTTTCCACAGGACTTAGATTTTGTGTGTGTGTGTGTGGGTACAGAGAAAGCTCTAAATTTATTTTTTCCTTTCCTGAAAAAAAGTTAAATACTATTCTCCCGCCAAATTTCCGTTACTTCACCTAATATTATCTCTTCATCGTTCTACACGTTTTCATTTCAATATCTAATTCCTTACCTAAAAGCTTCCAGTGCGAATGCACCCTCACGGTGCATCTCCTTTGGAAATAATAATAATAATAAAAATAATAATGATAATAATAATAGTAATAATAAGCCAATGCCCCTTCTTTTCTGGTTAAGTACATCTCTCCTTATTAGAGGTATAGAGGCAGAAACCGAGAGGAGAGGCAGGAGAAGAGGAGGCGAAAACTTCAATACTTTCATCTGTACTTCACATAATCGCTAAATGTTGAGGTTTCCAGAGGCTCAGCAAACTCTTTGTTAGGGATGTTTTGGCAAGCATGCAGAAAGCCAATTTCAGCTCCAGCCCAGGGTGAGCAGACAGAGCAGTCGAGTCTCCAGGCACGGAGAGGTTTGACTTTCAGCACCAGCTGAAGGGAGATGAGCCCCATTTTCGCGACGCTTCTTCTGCTCTTTTATTTTCGTAGCCAGCTTATACCTAGGCAAAAAATAACTCATCGTAAAGACAAGGCTTGAAATGCACGCTCTTTTCCATAAAGATGGTCTCGCGGAAAGGAGTGAACTTGCTTTTTACTTTTTTTTTTTTTGTTTTTAATTGGTTTTGCTGTGATTTTTTTTCTTTATTTGTTTCACTGATTTGTTTTGATTTTAAATTCACTCTCCAGGTGCGGAGCTTATGTTCTATCACTATCCGTCCTGTCCCGTTTGCAACCCCTCGGCAGGACGTACCCCGCTTCTGAGCAGGGACAAAAAGCGGGAAGGAGGTGAAAGCGACACCCAGTTCCTCCGTGGGGCCTTTCCCTACCCTGTGCCGCTCAGTGTCCGGTCCAGATGCCCCGGAGGGCTCCGGAATACGTCCTCGCCGTGCGCGGCACCGGTGCCGGCGGCGGGGGAACAGCGGCACCTGCCGGTGCCCGCGGGCAGGACCCGCACCGACCGCGATCCCTCTGTCTCCCGGCTCCTCCCAATGCTCTGCAAATGCTACCCCTCGCCGTCGCATCCGGGCTGTGCTCCACCAAAAAAAAAACAAAAAAAAAAAAAGAAAAAAATATATATGATGAGAGAGAGAGAGAGAGCGAGCGAGAGCGAGATATATAGCTGGAATAAGGATGCTCTGCAGGTAGAGCATCCCTCGGGTGACATGCAGCACACTCTGCCCTCCACCCCGTCTGAATTCCTCGCCCTCATCTCCACTGGGGTGGGGTGTACGTGTGTGTGAAATTGTCGCCCCTCCTCATCCCCTACTTGCTTCGCATGTTAATTGCTGGGATCAAAATACGGTCTCGGTCTGTGGGTGCCTGTTTGAAGAGAAGCCGGGCTTACGAAACGCAGGGGCCGGGGAGGGGAGGCTGCGATATCCCAGAGAACGGTAATATTTCGATATTCCTCCCTGCAGAATGGCCCCCCGTTACTTATTGAATTTTTACCAGTGCAGTCTGGAAAGACCTTTTTCTTGGAACCACTTGTTAGCTGGTCACAGGAGGCTTTTACCTTCCCGCTATTCTCCCTTCGTCTTTTAATAAAAGTAATGAAACCGGAAGGTTTGATGTTACGGAAATGAAGTTTTTACTTGCGGGAGTGGCGGTGAAGAGTTCTAATCGCGGTAGGCAGTCAGGTGTGATTCGATAATAAATTTTCCTGATCTCCTTCTAGGAATTTTTCGTTGTCTCTTATCTCAACAGACTGCAGGCGGGTAGAAGAATAACTTGGCTGTCTCTCAGAGGACGTTCCTTCTGAGCCTCCAGGAGATTATTTCTTCTTCTCCAACAAAAAATATAAGAACGTGATTTTTATTTTTCAGTGAGAAAAGGCTGTGGGCGCAAGGCCATCAAATATTTAAATTTAAAAGTGGCGTGGCTGCTATATGCGGTTACAAAAGCACGCGTGACGTGCCCGCTTCTTGCGTGTTTTAGCTGTCGTACTGCTGGTACCGATGTGTACCAGCGATGGGCACGGAGACAAACACACAGAAAGCCGGTTGCACCTCTCAGGTAGTAAAACCTGAGCATAAATTAGTTCTCTGCTCACCAGGATAACAATTTCGAGGTGCCCTTCTGAGTAAAGGCATTTCAGCTCAAGGACCGAGCATATTATTTGAACGCCGGTCTTGCTCGGGTCGGTGGAAAAATAAGGATTAAAAGCAACGACAGAACCCCGACAGGCTGCGGAGGTTGTAGGGGAGGAGACGCGGCGGCGACCTTTGTCTGCCTGTCCTTCTGGTAAGGATGTTGTCTTTCTGTCCTAGTAACACCCGGAACAGCCGAGGACTATTTTGACACTCATCCTTGCCCTGGACACTATGTCGCCGTCCCCGTCCAACTCCCCGCCTGGCAGTATCGCATCTCCCCGCCGCACCGCGCCCTGCAGACGGACGGACGAACAGACGGACGGACTGCGCTACTGGTGCCGGTTCCCACGCTGCCGGAGCACCCACCCCCCGAGCCGGGACCGCTGCACCCTCATTAAAACGTCGCCGTTTTGATGCTTGTTGACAAAAAGTTTCAGAGCTCTCTCAGCGCAACCCCCCGCCTTGGGTATCGGGGGGAGGGCTTGCGAGGCAACCTCCCTGACGCGTCGAGCAGGGCAAGCACGCAGAGCCCCTTGCCCTGCCAGCCCCCTCCCGCTCCTGTTTTCTTCTCCACCTTTTCAGTAGCGACAAGGGAATCAAGAAACGGAACTAAGGATGCGCGGCGGATGCCAGCCCGCTGTTCAGCCGCCACGCTGCGGGACCTGGGGAGGTCTGTCCGGGGAGCGCGGTTGTACAGCGGGATAGAGGGCCGTTACGCCATCTGCCCTTGTATTTACAGAACCTCAGTTTCCCCCTCTTTCACATCCCCAAAAGGACGCTAGGCGGGAGAAGGCAGACCTGTACCTTGTCCTCTCGCACAGGCCCATACCCTTTCCAGTACAGACGGTCACACCCCAAACAATCACTGGAATGCGACTCATAATCTCGTCCCCACCCCACTGATTTTGATTTCATCCCGAGGGGCATTCGTCAGGCCTGCCCCCGCTCCCTAACCCTCCGTGCCTGTGCAGTGCGATGCTCGGAGTGCAGGAAGCGCCGTGCGGGTGCCACACGAACACCCGCGCGCGTGTATGCGTTTAACGAGCCCATGGGCAAACCCACATCAGCTGATCAGGTTTGAAATCCAATAGCTTCCCCTCACGTGAATTAGATTTGTCACTGACTGTAAGAAAGTAGGGAGCAGGAGGGTGTCAAGGACAAAAGAGAGCGGCGAAGGATTCCCTCGTCCCTAAAGGGACGCCTTCCCGCCTAGTCCCTCTCTTTCCACTCGGACCGGACCCCAACTTATAACCTCCCTCGTTATTACAAGAGGCCGAAAGATGAAGGTCGGAGAGGGGTCGGGGTACAAGCGGAAACCCCTGCCTCGCCCCCAACGCCGGACAAACTTCTCCAGCCTCGGGGTGACACGGCACGGCCGGACTGTACCAAGCTCCCCGCCCGCCCCTTCCTGGAGACACCCTCGTTCCGTACTCACCCCGTTCCCTCCTCTCCGCGCTCCGCAGCCGCCCGCTCTGCACCGTCACTCGTAGGCAGCCCATTAGAGGCTTCTCCAGCCCCGCTGGAACGGGTGGGAAGAAGAGAAGAAGTGGCGGAGGGACGGGGGGGGGAAGTTGGTGGTGGAGGGAGGGGGCAGCCACGAATGCTTCTTCACATCGGACTGCGACGTGGCTCGCTCCCCGCTTTTCGCCCCAGTATTTTCCACTCACTTATCTCCTCCGCTCCCGCCCCAAGGCAGACAGCCGTGGGGGACGAGGACATGTCTTTTGGGAGGGCCCTCCCTTCTTCAGGGTCCCGGCCAGGCAGGGTGAGGGGTCGAGGCTCAGCCTGTGGGGCCCAGCGGTGCTCGCGTTTGGGGCTGCTCGCGTCCCACGCCGAGAGCGGGGCTGTCGGGTCTCGGGTGCGTTGGCAGTGGGGTGGGCAAGTCCCTCCGCGCACCAGGCATCGCCCCCCCGCCGCCTCTTGTTGTTATCATCACTATTCCTACTGCTGCTGATGGTTAATTTAAGGGACCTCTGGAAACGGAGGCCGACGGAGGGGCCAGAGGAGACAGAGGGAACGGGGGGAAGCGGTTTCTCGGGGAAGGTGGGTTCTGCCGGCGGGCAGCACCCCAGGGGGGCAGTGGGCTAGGACAGAAGGTGTCTGTGCATCGCTGCTGGAGCGCCGGCGGTACCCGGGGGTCGGTGAGCGGCACCTGCCCCGTTACCAGGGCACCACATCTGTGTCCAAGCGGCTGGGGTCAGGGATCTCGTCACAGACCCCCTCGAAACTACAGATATACCTCGAAACTACCCCCTCTACTGCTACAGATATACCAATTGCCCCACTCATTCCTTGGCTGGACTTTTTTTGGCAATTTTCTCTCAGAGGTTTGTAGAAAGTTTTTGGCATCGGTACCTGGCAGGTACAATCCCACAGTTGTGACTGCGACATCCGTCACGACTTGCGCACGATCTGCATGCCAGAGATGGCATCATTCTAAACCTTCTTCTCTCTCTAGTGTAAATGAGGGCAAAATATTATTTGCCATATAGCTATTTGGAGAAGAATGCATCAACCGGGCTGTGGTTTCTATGGGGTTATGCAAGTTTCGTGTTTAAACAGAGTGAAAATGAGCCCATACTAATATTTGTCAACGTGTTTCAGGATGTTCATACCTTATATTTACGATATACCAAAACCCCAAAAAATGTAATGAGAGGTTGTGTTAATAACACCGAATTAAATTAACAAGAATTACAGTATGCTTAAAACAGATTGTACTAAAATGAAAATAAATATTTGATTCTTTGGCATAAACAACAAAAAAAAAGCATTTTAAACCTTCTATATTGTGTTCAGAAATTTTCTTTAGTTTCTAGCCATTTTGGTTTTATATAAAACGATTAATATAATAAATAAAACTAGGTAAGCCAGACCACGTTGCGAATTGCTATTATTTAAATTATTAAAATAAAATCCTTGGATTAATGTTCATTCCAATAACTGTGGAAATATTCTCCTTTTAATTTACTTATTTTCAAAACGGAAACTAAATGTATTAGAGCTGACTTCATTTCACAGTAAGAAGATTTCATATTAGAACAACTGTCTGCATATCCTTGCTGTAATGTGCCACTACCTGAAGCAGATAAAAATAACAAGGAAGCTCCTGAATTTGCAATTTTTTTCCTTGTCCTTTTTATAACTACTGCTACTGTAGTCACTTTCTCGTATGGATCATCCATTTTCTGGTGCTACATCTCTCCAGACACACTCACACTCAGGTTTATTCTTCTTCAGTAGTTCCTAGATATATTGACAACGTCAGCATTTTTTTTTTTAGTAGGTTTTCTTAAAAATTGCTTTCAACTTCAGAAAACAGCTAAGCTCTTTCCGGGCAGGTCAGCTCCAGTGATGTTAGGCATCAGCTGCTGTGGATCTCTAAGAATTCAGGTGGGATAAAAAATGAATTATTAGACATGAAATCATCATCAAATTGGTTCTAAAGCCATTGAAATTGGTGCAACTGATTTTTAGCAGAGGAGAATTTGGCTCAGTTGTTCAAGTTACAAGGGTGTGTGGCTGCTTGTTTTAAAATGCAGCTCTCAAATTCATCTCTTGTTTAACTTACATATAAATATATGGCAGGTAAAGACAAGCTATATCCATATTTTTCAAAGTAATTTAAGGGGGTTGGAGGAATCTGATCAATTTAAAATTTTTTACTTCCAAATTTATTAGTGTTCCAGCCATGCAGCTGTATAGAACATAATTGTCAGATGAAAAAGTCTTGCCAAGAGCCTGAAGCCTTACAATAGGGGATGAAACACTTAAAATCCTGCTTAATTATTCTGGCCAAGTGAAATGTTTATTTGTATTTCCGTTTTTCCTCTAATGATTTTCTCTCCCCAGAACTCTCACTGCGAATAATACACCTGCATTGCTGAGCAAAACAGTAGGCCACTCTGAAAACTACCTGTCCAGACAGTGAGAGATGGGATCGGGATACTCAGTAGGTCCATGGCACTCCCTGAAGAGAATTCGGCTTTAAACAGGACACACTTCATCCTCCTCTTCACCAGGCAAAATTGCTTCAACTATATCATAAGTATTAAATGTATTTTTTTGTTTTAGTTATTTGAACAACTTAAGGTAGACTTTAGTCCTGCTGTTGCTATTCAGTCAAAATTTCATTAGGGGAGGGAATATTTTTCCAGGTGAAGAACTGAGGACGGTCTCAAAAACGAGAATAGAAAGTTTGCTGTGTTCTTTGGATTTCTCTCTCTCCCTTTTTTTTTTTTTTTTTTAAGTCTGAGTGGTGTGTTATTATAAAAGTGTGTCTAGGTAATAAAACGAGAACTTCTGAGAACTTCTGAACATACTCTGGCTGGGCAGGTTTGACCTGAAGTCTTTAAAATCGGGTAGCATCTCCCTCCCAAACCATCCTGTGATCCTATGATTCCATGATTCTGAGATTCTATGACTCTAAGATCGGAGAATTCGGACCCACGCGGGACGCCCACGGTGGGAGGGACACGGTGATATCCACGTGGTTTCTGTGTGGGTGAAGAAGGGGAGGCTGTCCGACTTCAAAAACGAGGTAGGGGTTTCCCTATCGAGAAGCTACTCATGAGAAGGCTCATCCCAATACGGTATGTGGGGATGGGAGGAGCATAAGGCGGTTCTTCCCTGAGTCTGCCGACCCATTTCAGCTGGGATCGTTATTTCCATTGGAGGAAAACGAAAAGTTACATGAATTGCCTCAGTTATTTTTTAATGTGTATGTATGTGTACATTTTCCAGGCAAGTGTAGGAATAACTGGATAAATTTTCAAGAAAGATCAATATTTTCTCCCCTCCCCT